>NW_026585742.1:2696517-2729543 GCF_907164565.1 Psammomys obesus
TTTCTTTCTTTCTTTCTTTCTTTCTTTCTTTCTTTCTTTCTTTCTTTCTTTCTTTCTCTTGTTAATTTTTTCCTTCTCTTTCTTGGTTTTGTTTTTGTTTATATCAGACAGGGTTTCCCCATATAGCCCTGAATGTCCTGGAACTAGCTCTGTAGATCAGGATGGCCTTAAACTCACAGAGATCTGCCTGCCTCTACTTCCTGAGTGCTGGAACTAAAGGTGTGTGCCACCACTGCCCAGCTAGTCCTGCTGCTTTAAAGGAAGGGATGTAGGAAGAAGCAGGAGAAAACCATATATAACTCCATGCCAATATGATAAGATGTATCAGTTCAGTTTTGTAAAACATGACTGTTTATATATACATTTTATGGCAGAGTTAAACAGATTATTTTGAATCCATGTAGAACATTCTCCATACCTGGAGAAGTGGATTTCAGTATATTAAAGTTTGAATATACACTTCCTTAAGGTAAAAAATAAAATCTCATACTTCCAATTGGTTAAAAAATCATGACTCTTCATTCCATCCAAATGAATAAGAACTAGCCCATGGTTCCTAAAACAGACAGAAATCTGGTTGTAAGTTACTTTTTGTTGTTCTTGAGCCTGTGGTGGTGGTCTTCAAAGCAGTCTGGAATATGAAAACATGTCACCCTCAGCATTTTGGAGGCAAGGAGAGAGGTGGGAAGTAAAATAGAGAACCAGTATGAATATGAAAGACAGCTTCCATGGATCAGAGGGCCATGTTCTGGAAGACATTTTTTAAATGTCACTCAATTATATTTATGATATAAAAAGGAACCTTCCTTAGACATGCTGAGTATTGTTATCTACATGAATAATAAATCAAAAGGCTCTTTATCCATTTACCTCTGAACACTATGACCTTAGGCTGGAGATGTGATATATCCCACTTTTATCAATCCCACAGAAACCCACAGAGAATATCCCTGAATTAGGCCCAAGTTCTAAAAAATCAATGAGTCTTGGAAAAAAACAAACATTTTGAGGGAAGTTAGGAAAACCGCAAATACTGTGGCACCATTAACATGAGTGAACCCAAAGAGATTTCACTTAAAGACTTAGTCTTCATTATAAACAAACAAACAAACAAACAAACAAACAAAACCAACCAACCAAACAAACAAAAAACCTCAAGTGTATCTGAGTCACCTGGATAAAATAATAAATATATACACCTTAAAATGCAGTGTGATTCCGTCTCCATTTATGTAACATCCAAAACATGGCAAAATGCTCCCTGACTGCACATTCCAAAGTTGATTATAAAGTGTCAAGGAGTGGAACATCATGATGACTTCACAAGACAGGATAGCAAGTCCCATATTGTGATCAGAGACACCTCAGCTGTCCCGGAGCTGTTGAACAGGCCCTGTCTTAACCCTGGTAAACAGGTGTCGCTGGTTTAAAGTGTGGGTACACGTCATAGACACTTTCCCTATGCAAACAGTGGTAGTTTATTCTAGTCTGAGACAACTAATGGAAGGAACCTTTTGTTACACACACACACACACACAGGCCTATTTGTTGTTCCTCTGAAATTCACATTTTTCAGGCATTCTGATTTCTTTTTCTTTTCTTGAGACATGGTCTTACTATGTAGCCACTGCTGTCCATGAATTCACTACGTAGAGCAGGATGGCCTCAAACTTCCAGAGATCTGCCTATCTCTGCCTTCGAAGTACTTGGATTAAAAGCATTGTAAATTTTTTTCTGGACCATATTACATGAGATTACAAATACTTAAAAAACATAAAACAAATGAAAAATAAGTAAATAAACCATGGACATAATACATTCTTTAAAGTATTAGCCATTCTTGTCATATGGTCTATCAATAACGAAAATCCAGTTTCATGGCTTGGCCTCCCCCACCCCCCATGATCCTTGTGCCTACAGACAACACACAGAAATACGCTACATAGACACAAATAGTAATTTGCTTATAAGAAGGCAAAGAAGCTGACATTTATAACAGAGCCAAGCCCCAAAAGAGCTGCAAGTCAAACAGGGATCCTAGAAAAATTGTGTTTTATAAAATGAATTTGCACAGGAAAAGACAATCAAGTAGACAGAATGGATGTGGGGCTGTTCCCTTATATACATGAAGATTCACACATCTGTCTAACAATGCTAACCACTCTGAAAGATAATTATGGATCAATGCTTTAAAAAATATCCCCAATTGCCTGCAGAAATGGCAAGGAGAATTCAATTAAATTATTTGTAAAAGCCAGAGCCTTCTTTCCTATCCATCTGCTACTTGAAATGGGATGACCTTTCAAATAGTGCTTGCCATTCTCCGTGTGAACTCTAAATAAAGAAATGGAGTACTAGCCCCCTCCCCGTCTTTCCATCATAGATATGGCTTCTGTACTGACATTCTACACCACTCAAAAGAATGCAGATTGGCTTCTAGAACATAAAAGATACATTTTAGGAGTAGCCATCAGGCCCCTGTCTCACTCCTTCAGTCCTGACATTTGCTTTCTATCTGAAACTGTGTTGCTTCTGAGATAAGTGTTTGGGAACAAGACCCAGGAAGTGATTTACTGCCAGAGAAAACCTGCAAGCGCACCAGTAAAGAACCCTTTGTGGAGCTGCCTGTACCAGCAGGGCTAATTCAGAAAGGTCAGGTATTTAAGTAACAATAGACACAAAACAAACTTCCCAACAGGCCTCTGGGGACATGTTATGAACTACTAACACAGGAGGTAGTGATAGCACTTTCTTTCCTCAGTCTGGACATTTTCCCTGCCTTGGTGTCTTATTTCTCATATGCTTCTTAAATCTTAAAACATTTCCAATTTGGCCTCTTATGTCTTAAATTTTTTTTTTAATTTTTAAAAAGATTTAAGATTGTTTTTATTGGTATGGTTGGTTGGTTTTTGTTTTTGTTGTTGTTGTTGTTTTGGGGTAAGTTTTTGTGTGTGATAAAAGTTCATTATGCACATTACAAGAAATTGTGATGCTACGCAGGATACAGAACAATAATTCATTATACCATTCAGTGAGGCCTACTTCTGACAGAGCATGTGCACTGGCAACCATATTTCCACACTTGTAAGTACATAAAAATATCATAAAATTATATTGTACTATAGGACAATTACTAGAGTCTTCCTGAAATACTGAGTAACTGCATGGTTCCTAGGCGGTGGATGAAAATCTGAGCCTTCACATGTAACCTCAGCATGCTGTATGCGCCTGTGTGTGCCCAGTTCTAATGGAAAAATATAGCAGTCAGTTACCTAGCCAGCTGCTTGTGAACATGGAGGCTTGTAGCTAGCCTATCAGAATGAGCACAGCAGAAATGAACATCCATGCGCAAACCTTTACTCTTACTTCCCAGAAGTGGCAAGCCCAGACCTCACAGAAGGGATGTACTAGAGCTTTTTACTGAATCTTGACAAGCTACTCAAGAACGTTTCCCGGAGAAGATAGGCAGATCTTCCCTGTGCTCTGTATAGTGATGGGAAGTGGTGATTTTCTTAACTCTTTCCAGTCTGAGAAAAAGCTCATTATTGCTCTAATTATCATTGCTTTGAGAGCTAACAAGGTTCAATTTTATATTGGTGTTTTATATCTCTTCTGTCAATGTCCTCAACAGTAAAGTATTTTAAAAAACAAAGTATTTTTAATTTTGGCTCGTTTTGTCTGAAGCACAAGAATTATATTATCGTCATTTAGATTTAAGATTAAACTCATCTTGAAAAAAATTAAATGCTACAGAGAACAATTAATTTAATTTTTAAAATAGTATATGCTCATCATAACAAGTTAAAGACATGTGTATATGTGATATAAACATACAGATTTTTCAAAATCAAAACAAATAGTAGAAATCACCCTTCCACATCCTCCTCTGCTTCATACCATCATAGATCAACATAGGTTATAGCATAAGTAGAATCATTCTTTTCTTTTTTTTTTTTTTTATCTCAGTGGACTCCTGCTGTACCAAAGAGTCAAATGACCACATATTATCAAACCAGGGACATACTGGAAGCACATACATGTACTTAGTCATTTTCTTAGTTCACATTCCATAATTCTGTATTATAACATTCAACAATTCTCCCTATTCCTAAGCTGTCATTCTGACAAAGTTATTGTTTTGGTGTGCTTTTTCTTTGTAATTATAAACAATACAGAAGCCATCTTTGGATATACATTTCCTCATGCCTATGGTATCCAAAAGCAGGATATAAAGTCAGAGAGCAGGCATCTTACTAATTTTGATTCACAGATATTGCTAGATTTATCAATACATGAAAATTTCCACTTCCCTGCATCTTTACTAAGGATGGATGTAACTATCAACATTTTAGCTTTTTATTCAGCTATATGACTGGGAAACAGTATTTGCTGTGATCTGAAATCATATCTCTGTGAGTACTAAAGGTGAACAAGCTTTCATGTCTCTGTCATTGCAGTTTTCTCTCCTGAGCATTGAAAGGAAGTATCTTTCATCTTTATGTGTTTTTATTTTTAACCCATCTGAATTTTTGTGGTAAGAAACAAGGGTGTAATGTTTAAAGACTAACTGGCAAAAATCCAGTTTTAGGAATAATTTATTACATAAACATACAGTTCTCTAGTGACTGGAAAAAGCTTTTATTCAATATTTATATCATTACTATACATTTGGATTTGTTTCTAGCTCTCCTTTCTGTTCAATTTCACATGGCCAAGAATGTAGCATTTTTATTAACATTAGCTTTATATTAAGGCTTAATGTGTATTAAAGTAAAAACAAAAACTCATTGCCAGCCTGATGAATCACATTAACATATATATACTATTTCAGGAAGGATTGACATTTTACATTAGGAAACAGCAAGGAATATGTTATGACTATTTTGACAGATAATATTTATCATAATGCAATTTTCCCTTTTTGTGTAACAGCCTTTTATTTTTCTTGTTAAATTTATTACAGTGGATTTCACCCATTCCTGTATGACTGGTTATTGAAAAGAAAGAGATTTGATTTTTAGAAAGTATTTACCCACGGCCATCTAGTTAACTCACTTCTTACAACAGCGTACATCAGTGTTGCATTTTCAAAGATTATAATCGTATTATCACATGTAATAAAGATAACTATTCCACTCTTTCTTCTGTTTTTATTGTTTAATTTTTTTTTTATTTAAGGGTACAGGCAGACACTCCAACCCAGTGCTCAGTAACAGTCCTGACATAAAGCAGCCTTCTATATCTTCCACAGTTCAGTACAAACGGGTTTTATATATCACTTTGTAATCTTATGATCAACGGCATATGTTTTCCTTTCAAGGTGGGCTATTAATTTAAATTCTTAATAATCCATAATTATAATTTCATCTTTAACTTCCTTGTGAATAATTTTTAGATTACTATTAGAAATTCCAGTGAATTTTATGAAGAATTTTGGTGGCATATATTTTGGGTTGGCTAGAGTACCCCTCGATCCCGACCCCCAGTGTCCTGGCCTGCCCTCCATCAGACTTTCAAGTCATCTTATTTTCAAATCATTGGGGATATAACTAATTAAACACCCACAATTAGTAATGAGAGATTATATTGGACCCTGGCGGTCCACTATAATGATTATGACTAGTGTTCCTGGAAGAAGATCAAACACAAACACTGACAGACAAGGACAATGCTCTCTGGCACTGAGTGCAAAGCCTAACATGATGGCCCTGTGTGTCAAAGCAAGCTGGCACAGTTGGCAACCACAAGCCAGCAGAAAATGGCCAGGGAGGGTCATCGTTGAGGACCTTTAGAGAGCAGAGCGCTACTGGCATCTTCATTTTGGAAGTCTAGCTCCATAGCTGATACAGAATAAATGGCTACTGTTTTACTCCACCAATGTGTACCATATGACTAGTCCTATGGCTAATGGCAGATTCATTTCCAAGGCTAAACTTGTTTGTAATTTTGGAAACAACTCTTTCATATGTTTTACTTCCTTTTCTTAAATTGACAAGTCTAGACTGCTGGGGTTTATGCTATGCTTTAACATCCATATGCAACTGGCATAAGCCACCGCTGTAGAACGATCTATATCTGGTTTTGATATGAGGGCATTTTTCATTTATAGAGTCTTTCCAGGCCTTGTCAATTTTTCTATGTGGTCTTGAATTGTCTGGAAACCAAAGGACCAATTTTATTGAGGTATGAAAGCATCTTCCCCTCATGCTGTTTTCAGTGGTACATCTTTAACAATCTTCTATTTCCTCCTAGGAGTATCAAAAGATTTTACTCTTTATCTGACTACTGATAAAGTATATGTATCAGTGAATATATATGTATATATATATATGTGTGTGTATATATATATATATACACATATATACTACTTTATCAGACTATATATAGTATATATATATACTACTCTATCAGTAATATATATATATATATATATATATATTAACATATGTATTCATTCCCTGAAGAAAATCACAATGCCTTTATGTTTTAAGGTAGTTGTAGCAGTAGTGACTGGCAGAGTGGACAGGAAGCTAAGGTGGCATGTCTACCCCTTCGCACACACTACCATGCATTGACTGAATAATGTCTACCCTGCAGCACACGCTGCCATGTGTGGACCAGATGACTTCTGCTATTCCACACATGCTCCTGTGTCTGGACTGAAGGAACATGGAGCAGTCCTCCAGGAAGGAGACAGCTTCAAGACTGCTCTTGAAGCATGGGAAGAAAGTATGACTCTCCTGCCTGGGAACGCGAAGCAAACACCTGTGAAATGTTGTACCTGGATCCTCAGGATTGGGAGATGCTGACTTATTGAAAGATCTGATACTCTTTTGTAGTTTGGGCAACATGATACAGAACAAATCTTACTGTTTCCTTCCACAGTCACACAATAAGGTTCCCAGTTTTGGAGAAACCAAACATTTTAACAAAAGAATAATTCCTCCCCCCCCCCCCACACGCCTGCACCCATTTTCAAAATCTCCAATTTTTCTAAGAAACAAATTTCCCTACAACTTTGCCAGATTTCATTCTCATATTCTTTTATTCAAAGCAGATGGAGGAAATTAGAGCAACATATTTCCTTCAAGCCATTAGTGCTGCACCAGCACTTCCAATCTCAATGGCTTTGCATGAGGTTATTGTCACAAGGAGCAAGGATATGCTCAAGGCACAAAAAGATATTCAAAAATCTTAAAAATTAAGCTTTCTGCCATTAGCTTTTGCATATTAATGTCTTCAACAGCACTCTGTGTTTTGAACACACATTAAAGGAAACAGAATGGTTCCACTCAGTCACAGGGCACACTGGTCAGTCTGTCAACAAACCATGCTGGCTGCTGTTTTAAAATAATGATGAGTAAAGCATACTGTCAGCTGCTTGGTTAGCCAGAGGATGGAGAGATCAGCCTGCCCTTTCACCTCATAAAATGCTTTGAAGTAAACTCTACTTGGCGACCCCCAGGCACCTGTCCCTGCCACAGCGCTGGACATCCCTGGCTTAAGAACCAATGAACCCACGGATGCTTTTTAAGTTACACTGTGCTATTAAGAGCAGTGTGGAATTGCCACATCCTTAGGAAAACGCGATCCTCTGTTAGCCATAGGAGCAGCCTCAGAGAATGATAGAACACTGCGAGGACTCCACCTTATACTTCTTCATGGCATTACCATCCTCAAACTATTTTCATGGCATTTATTTTTGCCCTCATAGTAAATCTATAATGGGTACAGGATAAAAGCAGGAGTCATGAACATTA
Source organism: Psammomys obesus (assembly GCF_907164565.1). NCBI lineage: Eukaryota > Metazoa > Chordata > Mammalia > Rodentia > Muridae > Psammomys > Psammomys obesus. The sequence continues at coordinate 2,704,278 of NW_026585742.1, forward strand.
GACTTCGGAAATGAAAGTGTCGCTCAACACATCAATAACCTTTATAGATGAGGAAATGGAGACCAAAGAGAACTGCAGACCTTTCCCGGCTCAAAGGTAAGCAGCTGAGGCTGATGGAGGGAAGGCAGGTCACCGCAGGAGTGACAGACGCGATTGGAAAAATGAGACAAGAGAAAGATGACAGGAACAAAGGAGGCAAATTATGACTTAATGTACTTAAAAACAAAGCAACCCTATCGGGTTAGGATTTGAAATTCAATGTTTGTCTCTAAGGATCACTTAGCTATGGTGGGTAAATGCCATTATTAGATACTATAGAGAAAAATACAATTTTGAGACTCACAGTTCCACTGTAGATGTGCAAGCCATTGAAGAGTGGCTCCATGAAGGTATAAATGTTGTCACACATACAAACAAAAGTGCACAGTTCACTAAGAGAAATTAGGAAAGGAATATAGACACTCCATAACTCAGCTTAAAAAAACTAACCACTTATTTCTACCTATCAGCTCTCTACCCATCTTCCACTTCTGTGTGTCTCAGACCATGCGCAGGCGACCGTTACAGTACTTTTTTATTCTCACCTAGACCTACTAACTTCTACTCAATATATAGCAGCCATCTTCCATGACTCAATGTAGAACAATCTTTAAAACTTGCATCTGGCCAGGTGCAGTGCTTCATGCCTGTAATCCCAGCACTCCAGGAGTCAGAGGCAGGTGGATCTCTGTGAGTTTGGGGCCAGCCTGGTCTACAAAACAAGGCTAGGGCAGCCAAGGCTACACAGAAAAACCTGTCTCAAAAACCAAAACACACACACACACACACTAACCCAAAAAAGCTTGTATCTGGGATATAATTCCAGCAAGTGGTGGCACTGCAGAAAGATATAAGAGAAAAAGCAATAGGACTGTTTTTGGTTGTTGTCGTCATTATTTATTATTGCTATTACTATTACTATTTTCAAGAAATTTACAGTGGAAGGTCATATCAAGGTTGAAGACCAAATCTCTGTTACAACAGACACTGAATTTATTGTCAGAATGCACAGAAATCCATGCTACATTTGAAAACTGCATTTTGCCACCTCTAAACACATGGGAATAAAAAAACATAAAAACATAGTGTCTGACACACATTGTAAAGTTGCATGGTTATTCTCAAAATAGAAGAATAAATATCTTTATTTCTGTTCTGGATCTACATAATCTTTACCCTCATCTCACTTGCTCTTACTCATTTACTTTTTGCTGAATTCTGGGTTTTGTCCATTTTCTTCATTCAAAGGATATTTTTTATTAATTATTTTTATTTTTATTAATTACAGTTTATTCACTTTGTATCCCCCCCAGTACCTCCCTCCCTCATCCCCACCCATGTACCTCTCCCAGTCCACTGATAAGGGAGGTTCTCCTCCCCTTCCCTCTGATCCTAGTCTATCAGGTCTCATCAGGTGTGGCTGCATTGTCTTCTTCTGTGGCCTGGTAAGGCTGCTCCTCCCTCGAGGAGGTGATAAAAAAGCAGGCCAATCAGTTCATGTCAGAGACAGTCCCTGTCCCCATTACTATGGAACCCACTTGGACACTGAACTGCCATGGGCTACCTCTGTGCAGGGGTTCCAGGCCATCTCCATGAGTCGTCCTTGGCTGGAGTTTCAGTTTCATTAAAGACCCCTGTGCCCAAACTTTTTGGATCTGTTGCTCTCCTTGTGGAGCTCCTGTCCTCTCCAGGTCTTACTATCTTCCCCTTCTTTCATAAGATTCCCTGTACTCTGCCCAAAGTTTGGCTGAGTCTCAGCATCTACCTCCATACCCTGCAGGGTAGAGCGTTTCAGAGGCCCTCTGTAGTAGGCTCCTGTCCTGTTCCCTATTTTCTCCCTCTTCTGATCTCCATCCTCTTTGCCTTTCTGAATGGGGATTAAACATCTTAGCCAGAGTCCTCCTTCCTCATTAGCTTCCTTAGGTGTAGAACTCAAGAAGTTAAATAGCAACAAATCAAGTAATCTAATTAAAAAATGGGGCACAGAGCTAAACAGATCTCAATAGAGGAATATCGAAAGGCAGAGAAACACTTAAAGACATTTTCAATGTCCTTAGTCATCAGAAAATGCAAATCAAAACAACCCTGAGATTTCACCTTACACCCATCAGAATGGCGTAGATGAATGACTCAAGTGACAACACATGCTGGAGAGGATGTGGAGAAAGGGGAACCCTTCTCCACTGCTGGTGGGAATGTAAACTTATGCAACCACTCTGGAAATCAGTCTAGTGCTTTCTCAGACAATTAGGAAAAGTGCTTCCCTCGAGATCCAGCCATACCACTCCTAGGCATATATCCAAAAGACACTCAAGTATACAACAAGGACATCTGCTCAACTGTGTTTGCAGCAGCTTTATTTGTAATAGCCAGAAGCTGGAAACAACCCATATGCCCCTCAGTTGAGGAATGGATACAGAAATTGTGGTACATCTACACAATGGAATATTACTCAGCGATAAAAAAACAAGGAAATCATGAAATTTGCAGGCAAATGGTGGGAACTGGAAAAGATCATCCTGAGTGAGGTATCCCAGAAGCAGAAAGACACACAGGGTATATACTCACTCAAAGGATATTTTTTAAAAGACAAAAAAAAAAAAAAAAAAAAAAAAAAAAAATCAACAACCGAAAGATCTCAGATGTTTTTAGTGGACATGACAAGGAAAATAAGCACATGTTTAGTGAAGCAGCAGTGTAGCCACAGAGCTGCAGCAGCCAATGACTTCTCAACTTTGTCTGAGCATTAATTGCATAAATTGTGTTGCTGAATTTAGACAGACATTGAGCGACTCGGTACAGTCAGAGCTCAAGCCAGGAGCAAAATTCTTTGAATGACAACACTGCCTTCTGATGCTTTTCATATGCCTAGACTTTTTGACATTTTCCTGAGTGTTCAACCCAGTAGCAGTGTGACCACGACAAAAGATTTCTATAGACATAGTAGCAGATCTCTGGTGAGTGGCAGGGGATAGCGATAGTCCACGAGCCCCTGAGTAGCTTCAAAAAGCCCACAGGCATTCTACAATGCTTATTCAGGATACTCTCTGCAAGGTCCGCAAAGAAATGAAACCATGGTGGCAGTTTTAATTACCCGGCAGGCATCTCTGTAATCTAATGTAACCCTACCATGGCGAAGCCTCTGAAACATAGGAGACTAGCAGAGGTCCATTCTCCTGGTGCCTTTCAGACTCCAAATGGTTACTTACATGCAGATGGAGATGATCTTAACACATAACATACTGAATCAATCTAATGAAAGAATTATAATCACAAAATTTAACAAGATGGAATTTTCTTGGTGATTTTTAATTTTCAGACCTTGGATTCTAGAACATTCTCCTGGAGGCTATTAGCCATCAGTAATCAGTAGCCTGCCTGTAGTTAGGGAAGCCAGAAGTTCTGCCTTCATGGTGGTAATCAATTTAGATTCTTTTAAAGTAGCACTCACTGACATCTGTCTGCCTTCTCCATTGAACAACTCTTTCACATGGAAATGACACACCACTTTTACCCTGCCATCCCAGAAACCAATCTGACAATATATATAATGATATTTTTATCTTGTAAAAATTGAGGAGCACTGTCCCAAATTTTGAAAAGCCTTAACAATCCAGGCACTTCTAGGCCTACGTTGAATCCTTGTTATGTGAATGCACTACCGTTTTTTATTGTTTCCACATTTGTCAACACCTTCATTTTCACTCACATTTTGCTTGTTCGTAAAGAAAGATTTGGGCTAGATTTTAAGTATAATATAATCCTGAAAATTAAGGAATTGTTTTCAGTAAAATAACTTCTAAACTAAAATCTAATAGAACAGCATTTATTAAGATATATATTATACATATACACTTATATGTATTTATACATAAAGCAACTCAACGTTACTAATGGGTAATTCATTCCCCTGTCGAAATTAAATTGCATTTATGATTAGGTAATTAACAGAGAAAAAAATTGTGTTTCATTCAGAGGACAAACATTAGGAATCAAGGCATTCTTCAGGCTCACTGATAAAAAAACACAAGAAAACATTCTTACCATCTTTACATAAATTTGTTTACTATTAAAAACTGATAACAAACACTCCAAGCTTATAAAACTAAAAAGCCAGATAGTAGTGATAACATGTTCTCTAGTTGCTAAAGCTTTTCTTCTGGTGGCTGAAGATGAAAGTTATTATAGGAAAGACATTCATAAGGAAAGCATAATTGGCCCCCTAAAGTAAAAACACAGATTCTATGAACTAATGACTAATGGTGTACATTTTAGCCTATCTTTGCGAATTTTTTTACCACAACAATATTGAGTGTTAGCATAGAAAGATTTTTTTCCCAAGCCTTTTCAAATGAAAAAAAAAAAATTCATGGTGAAGAGAATTTAGGAAAAAGTGAGAGCTGAAGAAATTTCAAGGTAAATTTTTAATGTTTTAGCACAAAGTATAGTTCTCTGTAAGGGGATATAGCTAGGAAATTTTCAAAAGTGATTTATCCACAAGTTTTGTTGCTGTATACTGCCTTTGGTTTCCAGCCACTCTACTGGGTTATCGTAGAGTATCTCAGGAGAGAGCAATCTACGAAACACGCTTTAGGAAATGTTTCTCTAGGCCAGTGGTTCTCAAACACTGTATTATGAAGACGCATTTAAACTTTTTAAAGAATTGCCAAAGGCCCCAAGAGCATTTGGTACATAAGTTAAAACCACAAATACCTACTCTGTTAGAAACTGAAACCCAAAATTTGGAAAACACTGTTAACTCTTAAAACAGACAATAAAAATAGGGACTGGGGTTGTAGTTCAGTGGTAGTGCATATGCTTAGAATGCATAAAACTCTTAAGTTCAATCTCAAGCATAAAAATAATGATAAATAATAATAAAGAATTATATAGAAACATGATGCACAGTTTGCAAAAGAAAAAGGAGCCGGAGAAACAGTGCATCTATCTTACAGTATTGAAAATCATTTTTAATATTTGGCTTATTAAATGGAAGATGGATTTTTTAATATGATTTTTTATTTATTACAATTTATTCACTTTGTATCCCAGCTCTAGCCCCTACCCCTATTCCCTCCCAATCCCATCCTCCTTCCCTCTCTCATCTCCTCCCATGCCCCTTCCCCAGTCCGCTGATAGGGGAGGACCTCCTCCCCTTCATTTTTTATGTGTTGTTTAAGATTGTTTACTATTTTTATTTTATGTGAATAGTACTTTGCCTTCTTGTATATCTGTGCATTACATGCAAGTCTGTAGGGGCCAGAAGAGATGCTGGGTGCCTTGGAGCTGGAGTCAATGACAATTTAACTCACTATGTGGGTGCTGAGAACTGAACCTGGGGTCTCCGCAAGTGTGACAAGCACCCTTAGCCACTGAGCCATCTCTCCCACTCTCTTTTGCATTGTTTTGTAACACACGAACAACGGATAGTTGAAGTATAGCAAAGAAACCCTGAAGCGATGCTGTTAAAGGTTTGTTTTTATTATTTTAATTCTGTGTGTGTTTGTCAGGAGCACTCACCCAGGACAGCAGACGCCTGTGGCATCTGTTTCTCTGGAGCTACAGGCAGCTGTGAGCCACATGCTGTGTGTTCTGCGAACCCAACTCAGACCCTCTATGAAGGCAGACACAGTGTGAACCGCCAAGCCATCTCTCCAGGCTCATGTCCCCTACCCTGATGATTTTTAATAGTTTTTTAGAAAGAAATAGCTGAGGATATTTTCTGTAATACTAATTCGAAACTTGAAATATGGTTTTCCTTTTTGTTGTTAGTTGGAGGACAGAACTTGAAATGATATCCATATACTTTCCATACTCTGTTATGTGAAAATCTATGGTCTCTGTGGCAGTTTGAATGGATCCTTCCTCCACACAAAATTTTCCAACAGTATGCATTGTTCTGGTCGAAAATATTGGCTCTGTGAATTATGCAGATCTTTCAAATGGTGACACATTTCATTATATAATATAAAAAAAAGAATTACTTTTGTTAATGTCATCATTGATCTCATCAGAAAATTCTTTAAGCATTGGGAAACTGCCGAGCTCATGGTGGCAGATACGATTTGTCCCAAATCTAAGATTCTGCTTGAGAGTTCCAACTTGAGGTTTGGCAGTGCATACTTTCAGTGGTTTACTTAAAGGGACAGACTCACTGTCAACAGATATTTGTTGAAAATATGTGTAAAATATTCCAGTCTGCATAGCCATATTGCATATTCCAAGAGTTCTTTCAAGTAGAACCTAGATTCTATATACAAAGTGGCTAGTTCAGTTTATAAGTTATGGCCACGAACAGTCTTCCCAGAAATAGCCCCACTTAATATGCAGCCTGGAACAGTTTTGCTCTTAATAGACATGCACTCAAAAAATTAAAATTTATATTAATAATTTTTGCTGTGTGTTGCTCAAATTTCTTCCCAGAGGGAGATGAAAGCCGTATCCACCCCTCCTCCTAAGGTCCCAACAAACTGAAGAACAATTCCACCGAAGTTCACTCTGGAGAACCAATGAGTTTCTTGGTTTGATAGAACAAAAGTGAGAGGGTACTTTCTGGGGAGTGTGTGCTCCCCTCAGAAAGGCTGCACTGGGAAGGCTGTACTCAGCAGAGATGACGGCTTTCAAATAGCCACACAGATGGAGTCCCCTGCCTCTAGTCTTCCCTGATTCATATACTCTTCCCCAGGGCCATGCAATTAAGGCGGAGTTGCATATGCAAAGTGGTAGGGAGTGGCTACAAGGATTCATTTGAGGACCCCATGACCCTCCAAAGCCCTATGTGTATGGGTGTAAAATATCAACAAGCCCAAATAGGATGACCTTTTACAAGTGGGAACAGCTGAGCTCTCCCAAGTAGCAGTTGCTTAGCTGGGAGGCTAGTCCTGTACAACACAATATATCGAGTATATTCTTAAACAAAATTGATTTTATTTTTAATTATAAGTGCATGGTAATAAGGAATAAAAAGAATGAACATACAACCAAGTGGTATTACTGTGATTAATGCCATAGTGTTAGTGGTACCTATGATTATTCTTCTACGTTAGCATAAATGTTACTAGAGTAGAAAAGTCAAGGAAGTTGCTATGATGGTGATATAGCTTTTACTTAGTAGATTCCCTGAAAGGTCCCTAGCAGTTCCCAGGAGTCTTTGAAACTCTTTCGACAATGAGTCACCTAGACTTAAAGCCTAGTTTGACAAAACTGTTAGCTGGGCACAGAAAGAAAAGTGCTCAAACTCTCTAGGAATGTTAGTTTGAAAGTATCAAGTCCACTTTCCTAAAATCTCATTGTTTTGTCATTATAACTGTATGCTACCAAGATTCCTCTTAAACCATACTTATCTGAAACATCAGAACCTCTTCCACGCAGTCATTGATATAGAAAATCCACGAAAGCTTTTGCCTCAAGGAACAGAAGAAAGAAAAGAGTGAGACTAAAGTCAGCTAGTGGTCTACTATCATGTGGGACTATGCATTTTAAACAAAATGCCGTGTGATTTTTTTATGCAGGGGACTGAAAAATCATATATTTAGATTGATTGTTCTAGAAATATGATTGAAAATCTGAAAATAGTGAAGTATAAGCTTAAACAACAATAGAAAAGATCAATGAAAGAATTGAATCTTTGACTAAATAAAACTAATAAAAGTTTAACTAGTTTATTTAAGGAAAAGACAAGAACATTCAAATAAAATCATAAACAGAAGAGGCAATATCATAAATGATCCCACAAAAATGCCAAGGGTATTAAGAAATAATCATACAAAAATAAATTTTTTAGCATGAGGAAAAAGACAAATACGTAGAACCTACTAAAAGGGAGTCATAAAAAGATTAACAGAGAGTCTGGTGTGGTGGCGCAAGCCTGTAATCCCAGCACTCAGATTGCTGTGAGTTCAAGACCAGCCTGCTCTACAAAGGGAGTCCAGGACAGCCAAGGCTACCCAGAGAAACTGTGTCTCAAAAAACAAAACAAACAAATAAACAAACAAACAGGAATAAATTAACAAAGAAAGAGAAACACAGGACAGAGATACACACACACACACACACACACACACACACACACACACACACTGGTGGGAATAGGTCAGTAACAAGTAAGGATACTAAAGAGGCCACTAAATCAGCAAACGAACCTCCCAAGAGGAAAGGCTGAACCTTATAACTCCTACCAAATGTCTGAGGAATCAACACCCAACTTCTTTCTTTAGGGAAAATTAAGAGAGAATGCTTAAAAGTGCATTTTATAAAGTTGTTACTGCCTAGGTACCAAGCTGGTCAAAGAATCAGAAAGCCACAGCTGAATATGTTTGATAAAAACAGATGAAGAACAAAAACCTCAACAAAATAGAAAACTGAATTCAAAACATAAATACTTTTTGAATCTATAACCAGGTTGGACTTTTTCCAACTTACAATTTAATTGTTTAAAAAAAGTTTAGATTTATTCATGTTTGTGTATGGGTGTTTTCCCTACATGCATGTATGTGTACCCCATGTGTGACTGGTACATGTGGAGCTACAAGTGGTTCTGAGTCACCATGTAGGTGCTGGGAGTAGAACCTGAGTGCTCGGCAAGAGTCTTCACCACTGAGTTACCCCTGCTGCGCAGGATCTAAATGCTTGAATGGTAAGTACTACAACAAGACAACAGGACAGGGTCAGAGCACTATCCACATGGGTGCTGCTGCTTTGACAGCATTTAGTGATTAAAAAAAAAACTTGCAACAAATTAAGAACGGAAGGAATGTACCTCAGTGTGATAAAAATCATTTATGACAAACTCACAGCAAACATGAAGTTCAGTGGTGAAAACGTAAAAGTTTCTTTCTACAATCAGGAAGCGGCAACACGTTTTACTTACTACATGCAAAATAGTGCAAACGCTGCAGTACTTCAAAGTTCAGATTTCCAAATTGGAGGTGGTCAAGTAGTTACTTATGTTTTTATTCAAGTATCCGAAAAACTGTGAAATCTAGACCGTTTCTTGTCCTAAACATTTCAGATAAGGTGCACTCAATCTGTACTTGACTTTAAAATATACTACAATGCAATGGCAACGAAAGTAACATGGAACAGACCCAATGGTGTCAAGAACAGAATAAAGAACTAAGAACTAAACCTCCATGTTTATAGACAAGTGAGAAGAACATCAAGAATACACAACGAGGAAGAACAGTCTCTTCAGCAGACATGGTTGTGAAAACTGGATATCCATAGGCAGAAGATCAAAGTGTGCCCTAGTCACACACCCTACAACTTAAAATGGGCTACTGTCCTAACTGTAACAAATGAAACTATAAAGTTAAAAGAAGAAATCACAAGGAGAAAACAATGCACACTGGTCTTGGCAAAAATTTTTCAAAGAAAACATGACATTAAAATCACTAGAAGCAGAACTCAACAAGTGAAATATCTAACTGTCCACATTTGCACAGCACAGAGAACAATCAACAGTTAAAGAGAGAACCTGTGGATTTTGAGAAAATGCTTGCAAACATTGCTTGCAAAAATGCTTGCAAAAATACATCTGCCAAGGGGTGAACATCTAAAAATGCAACAGAGGACTGTAGAAAACACTGCCTGCTTTTTCAGAGGACTGGAGTTTCATAGCTAGGACTCATACTGGGTGGCTCACAATGGCCCTGCCACTCCACTACACAGGGTCTAGTGCCCTCTTCTAGCCTCTGTGGGTACCTGCCCACATGTGCACACAAAGATGAATAAACCTTTAAAACAAATAAAATACGTCAGGAACTTAAATAAAGTAAGACTCAGAAAATACATTGATTACAAATAGGCAAGTGATCTGGAATAAATATCTTTCAAGAGAAGAGATGTAAATTACCAACAAGTGAGCGTATACACACACACCTCCCCTCCCCCACCTGTTTCACACCATGTACCACTAGGGAAGTGCAAATGAGAACTTATCTCACACTGGATAGAATGGCTATCATAACACAATGATAACATGTGTTGGCAAGGATAAGAAAGGGAAACTCTTAGACACTGCTGATGTGAAATAAATTAATACAAATATTGTAGGAAACAATATGGAGGTCCCCAAATTTAAAACTTAGAAGAATGAGCTGGTTTGGGGTACGTATCTAGAGAAAATGAAGTAACTATCTTGAAGAGACAAATGTGTTCATGGTTGTAGCATCATCTACAAAAGCTAAGACTGCACTCAAACTGAGTACCTCTTGACAGACAAGCTATTGGCCAATAAGTGGAAATAGTCCTTGCAATATAAACAATGGACTGCTCTTTCTTCAAAAGAACAAAATTCTACCATCTGTGACACTGATGGATCTAGAACCTGTCACAGAAAGACAATCACTGCACAGAAGCACCTAGATGAGGAATTTTGAAAGATGAATTCATTGAAGCAGAGAATAGCGGTAGCATGAAGGAACAGGGAGATGCTGGTCAAAGGGTCCAAACTTTTATTTTCAGGAGACGAATAAATTTTGGAAATCGGTTGCACAGTATGGTGACTATATTAATAATGATTTTGCAAAGAAAGTAGAACTTGCATTGCACAGAGAATAACATGTAAGATCTACCTCCCCCCAAATAGTATGTAAGACAGCATGAATGGTAATTAACTTGATTCACTCTTGTTGTAATGTATGCATATATCAAAAAGCACAGTGAGCTCTTTAAACGTACACAACTTTAATTTGTCAATTATGCTTGAAGAAATCTGGGGAAATGCATGTTTCTAAACTTGACTCTGGGGTTACTGACACAGAGTATCTGGGGGTGAGGCAATGGTACTTAAAAAGCAGTGTGGTTTGTGCCCTGTTGCAAAATGTTGTAGATTGAAACTTAAATCTGAGCAATTATCTGTCCAAACAATCCTGTGTACATTAAAAATTTAAATAGTATTTCTGCTAAGCTGTGCATTGGAATTACTAGGGTGAATACTAGGGAATCAACAGAGAAAGCAGGTTCCCAGAGGCAGCTTGAAACTTTTAAACATGAACACTCCAGCAAGAAATCCTCAAAACACTTGTCACTGCTTGATTAAAAACAAGCCAGAAACAGTTCAATCCATGCAATGGGCAGAACTCCACCTAGGTCCATCAGCGTTTCACAGGGGCGTGAGCTAGCTGGGAAAGGATACTAGAACTCCTACATATCTCTCACATGCTCGAGCGCCAGGACCAGTTGCAACCTAGCAATAGGCCAGGAGAACTGCACTGGTCCTCTCTCACACCACCACCACCCCAAAGCCCAGGCTCAGACATAGTTGTGATTATAGGTACACCTATCCAGCACTGCCATCCTGCTTTCAAACCCAGGCAGGAGTTTCATTTACACTCTTCTGATTACCACTGAATTGGAATCCGCTCAGTCTCCTAAATAAAAAAAAATCAATGCCAACCATCTAAAGGACTGACCTACAAACTCTTCATACCTGAAATCAACCAAGTTTTGGCCACAGCCTAAACTTCCGCCCAACAGAGACAGGCTAGAGTCTCCCAACAGACTCACAAGAAGTGAAATGTTGACATTTCCACAACACATAAAAAAAAAAACAAAAACAAAAACAAGCAATGTAGAAGGCCAAGATAAACTGACCTCCCCGCAAACAGTCCTACAGAAATGTTCATTGATGAGAATTACCTACGTGGCCATCAGGACACAGAATTTAAATGAACAATTATGGACATGATCAAAGAGTTTAAGGATATTAAGAAGGATACGAACAAATATATCAATAAGCTTAAAAAGGGCACAAACTGTTAACTGAAGGCCAAAAAGACACAAATGTGTAGTTCAGTGAAATGACAAAGACAATTCTGGATTTAAAAGTTTAATTCAATAAAGAGAAATACTAAGAAAAATCTCAAACCAAAATGAATATGGAATTTAAAGTATCAATATCCCAATTTAATAAACATCAAAAGAAAGCAACAAAATGTATCACACAAAAGATAGAATATCAAGAACTGAAGATACAGTAAAGGAAATAAAGGCTGCGCCAGGAGAACAGGGCGTCTGAGGAGCCGAACAACATTTCCTGTACAGTGACCAAGAGACTGAACCCTGGGCCCTAAAACAACAGCGATCATGTTTTTCAGGTGAGAGGAAACCCCCACAGCGTGGGAATCGGTCTTGACCACTCTCAGGTCTTCCAGCCAGAACCTGGAAGAGATCCCGGTTCGCGCAAGCACTAGGTCCCCAGACCAGAGCCACAAGCCTGCGTGTACTGATCACCTTCCCAGGCTGATCACTGGGCACAAAAACTCCAGAGACTGGAAGTCCCTGTCTCGAGAGAATCCACAGGGAAGGAAGGAAGCTGTACTGACTTAAATCACCTAGTCCTTCCCTGGAAAAATCTCACAGACCAGCGGGGCAGAGCCACCATCACTGAGCTGTGCTCCAGACACAGGCAGTTTCTGTGCACCAGCTACCTAGCAGCGACTGAGCGGTGCACCCCAGGGCAAAAAAGAGACTAGGAGTCCCTGTCTCCAGAGAATCCACAGAGAAGGAAGGAAACTGTACTGACTTAAATCACCCAGTCCTTCCCTGGAAAAAGTCTCACAGACCTGCAGGGCCAAGCTGCCATCACTGAGCTGTGCTCCAGACACAAGCACAAACAGTTGCTGTGCGCAAGATGTCCAACTGGGTCACAGCAGATGACCATTAAATTTACAGCAAGAAACCCAGAAACAGGGCAGCTGTCTTCAGGACTTCCCTGGGTGAGAGGAGAACCCTCTCAACTAACAAAGACCACAGTTACCACTCAGGTCTCTATCCCTGAGGTGAGCAACAGCAACTCCTGAAAAAATGCCAGCCATCCAGGGACTATACCCAAAAAGCTGAGAAGACTTCCTTCAAGAAAAACCAGCTTTCTGCCAAGGGGATTCTCTCCACCACAGGATCCCCAGGAACCACCAGAAACTAACCCCAAACACCTAAGATAGCCCAATGGGTAGAGGCCAGCTTAAAAGCTCAAGCAACAAAAGACAGAGCAATATGGCATCTCCAGAACCCAGTTACCCAGGGGCAAGTAGCCCTGGACACCCCAGCATAACTGAAATCCAAGAAGATGACCTAACAACTATGCTCATGAAGATGATAACAGAGGAAACAAATAAGATACGTAAAGACATAGAGGAAGATAAACTCAAACAGAATATTGCCATCCATAAAGAAATAGAGGAAGTTGCAGCCAAACAGTAAGTGGTCTTTAGAAAGGAAATGCTTAAAGCACTGAATGAAATAAAAGAAACAGAGGTTGGTTCAAACAAACAGCTGAAAGAAGTGATGGAAAAACAGGAAAATATAGCCAGACAGGTGAAGGAAATCAACAAAATGGCTCAAGATCTGAAGATAGAATTGGAAAAATTAAAGAAAACACAAATGGAGGAAATTGCAGAGAGAAAGAACTTAGGGAAGAAAACAGGAACTACAGAGGTTAGCATAACCAATAGACTACAAGAGATGGAAGAAAGAATATCAGGTGTGGAAGATACAATGGAAGAAATAGATGTATCTGCCAAAGAAAATGTTAAATCTAAAAAATTCCTGACACAGACTGTCCAAGAAATTCAAGACAACATAAAAAGACAAAACCTAAGAATAATAGGAATAGAGGAAAAAGAAGATTCCTTGCACCAAGGCCCAGAAAATATTTTCAACAAAATCATTGAAGAAAATTTCCCCAACTTATAGGAGAGGCCAATAAGAATACAAGAGGCCTATAGAACACCCAATAAATTAGACCAGAAAAGAAAATCCTCCCGCCACATAATAATCAAAACCGTAAGTATACAGAACAAAGAAAAAATACTAAAAGCTGCAAGAGAAAAAGACCAAGTAACATATAATGGCAAACCCATTAGAATCACACCTGACTTTTCAACAGAGAATATGAAAGCCAGAAGGGCCTGGATGGATATCATGCAGACCCTAAGAGAACACAGATGTCAGCCCAGGCTACTATACCCAGCAAAACTCTCAGTCCTCATAGACGGAGAAAACAAGATATTCAATGACCAAAACAAATTTCAACAATACCTACAAACAAATCCAACATTACAGAAGACACTAGAAGGGAAAATACAACCCAAGAAAACTAACTACATTCAAGAAAACACAGGAAATAAATAACCCCACTACAGTAAAACAAAAAGCAACCAAGCACACAACCATATGACCACAGCCAACATCAAATTCAAAGGATCTAACAGCCACTGGTCATTAATCTCTCTCAATATTAATGGACTTAATTCTCCAGTAAAAAGACACAGACTAACAGAATGGATGTGTAAACAAAACCCAGCAATCTGTTGTATACAAGAAACACACCTAAGTCACAAAGATAGACATTACCTGAGAGTAAAGGGATGGAAGACGGCTTTCCAAGCAAATGGATCCAAGAAGCAAGCAGGAGTAGCCATTCTAATATCTGATAAAATAGACTTTCAACCAAAATTAATCAAAAGAGATGGGGAAAGACACTTCATACTCATCAAGGAAAAATTCCACCAAGAAGACACCACAATCCTGAACATCTATGCCCCAAATACAAGAGCACCCACATTTGTGAAAGAAACATTGATAAAACTTAAACCATACATAGATCCCCACACAATAATAGTGGGAGACTTCAACACCCCACTCTCAACAAAGGACAGGTCAACAAAACAAAAATTAAACAAAGAAACAATGTCTCTGACAGAGGTCATGAATCAAATGGACCTAACAGATATTTACAGAACCTTACACCCAAACACAAAAGAATTTACCTTCTTCTCAGCACCTCATGGAACCTTCTCCAAAATAGACCACATAGTTGGTCACAAAGCAAGCCTCAACAGATGCAAGAAGATTGAAATAATCCCTTGTATCCTATCTGATCACCATGGAATAAAGCTGGACCTCAATAACAACAGAAATAGCAAAAAGCCTACACACACATGGAAACAGAACAACTTGCTACTAAATGACAGCTGGGTCGAGAAGAAATAAAGAAAGAAATTAAAGTCTTTCTAGAACTCAATGAAAATGAAGACACAACATACCCAAACTTGTGGGACACAATGAAGGCAGTGCTAAGAGGAAAGTTCATAGCCCTAAGTGCCTTCAAGAAGAAATTCGAGACAGCGCATTCAAGCAACTTAATGGCTCACTTAAACTCCCTAGAAAAAGAAGAAGCAGACACACCAAAAAGGAGTAGACGGCTGGAAATAATCAAACTCAGGGATGAAATCAATCAATTAGAAACAAATAAAACAATTCAAAAAATCAATGAAACCAAGAGCTGGTTCTTTGAGAAAATCAACAAGATCAACAAACCCTTAGCCAAGCTAACTAAAAGGCAGAGAGACACAATCCAAATCAACAAAATCAGAAATGAAAAGGGGGACATTACCACAGACACTGAGGAAATCCAAACAATCATTAGGACTCACTTCAAAAGTCTATATGCCACAAAATTTGAAAATCTAAATGAAATGGACAATTTTCTTGACCGATTCGACTTACCAAAACTGAATCAGGACCAGGTAAAGCAATTAAATAGCACTATATCCCCCAAGGAAATAGAAGCAGTCATCGAAAGTCTCCCATCCAAAAAAAGCCCAGGACCAGATGGTTTCAGCACAGAATTCTACCAGACCTTCAAAGAAGAGCTAACTCCAATTCTCTCCAAACTATTCCACAAAATAGAAACAGAAGGAACATTACCAAACTCATTCTATGAAGCCACAGTCATCTTGGTACCTAAACCTCACAAAGACCCAACAAAGAAAGAGAATTTTAGGCCAATCTCCCTCATGAACATTGATGCAAAAATACTCAACAAAATACTTGCAAAGCAAATATAAGAACACATCAAAGATATCATCCACTATGACCAAGTAGGCTTCATCCAGGGATGCAGGGGTGGTTCAATATACGGAAATCCATCAATGTGATCCACCATATTAACAAACTGAAAGGAAAAACCACATGATAATCTCTCTAGGTGCTGAAAAAGCATTTGACAAAATCCAGCATCCATTCATGTTTAAAGTATTGGAGAGATCAGGGATACAAGGCACATATCTAAACATAGTAAAAGTGATATACAGCAAGCCTATAGCCAACATCAAACTGAACGGAGAGAAACTTAAAGCAATCCCACTGAAATGAGGGACAAGAAAAGGCTGTCCACTCTCTCCATATCTCTTCAACATAGTTCTGGAAGTCCTTGCTAGAGCAATAGACAGTTGAAGGAGATCAAGGGGATACAAATTGGAAAGGAAGAAGTCAAATTATCACTATTTGCAGATGATATGATAGTATATATGAGTGACCCCAAAAACTCTACCAGAGAACTCCTACAGCTGATAAACACCTTCAGTAAAGTGGCTGGATACAAAATTAACTCAAAAAATCAGTAGCTCTCCTGTATACAAAAGACAAAAGGGCTGAGAAAGAAATTAGGGAAACAATACCCTTCACAATAGCCACAAATGACATAAAGTACCTTGGAGTAACCCTAACCAAGGAAGTCAAAGACTTGTATGATAAAAATTTCAAGTCTCTGAAGAAAGAAATAGAAGAAGATATCAGAAGATGGAAAGATCTCCCATGCTCATGGCTTGGCAGGATTAACATAGTAAAAATGGCCATCTTACCAAAAGCAATCTACAGATTCAATGCAATCCCTATCAAATTACCAAGACAATTCTTTACAGACCTGGAAAGAAAAATTCTCAACTTCATATGAAATAACAAGAAACCCAGAATTGCTAAAACAATTCTCTACAATAAAAGATCTTCTGGAGGTGTCTCCATCCCTGATCTTAAGCTGTACTATAGAGCAACAGTTATAAAAACTGCATGGTACTGGCATAGAAACAGAATGGTGGATCAATGGAACTGAACAGAGGACCCAGAAATAAACCCACACATCTATGGACACCTGATCTTTGACAAAGACACCAAAACCATAGAATGGAAAAAAGATAGCATCTTCAACAAATGGTGCTGGTCTAACTGGATATCTACATGTAGAAAAATGAAAATAGATCCATACTTATCACCATGCACAAAGCTGAAGTCCAAGTGGATCAAAGACCTCAACAGAAAACTGGACACACTAAATTGGTTAGAAAAAAAGTGGGGAATAACCTTGAACTCATTGGCACAGAAGATGACTTCCTGAACAGAACACCAACAGTACAGGCTCTAAGAGCAACAATCGATAAATGGGACCTCATGAAACTGAAAAGCTTCTGTAAAGCAAAGGACACCATCATCAAAACAAAACGACTGCCTACAGATTAGGAAAGAATCTTCACTAACCCTTTATCTGACAGAGGACTCATATCCAGTATATATAAAGAACTAAACAAGCTAAAAAACAGCAAACCAAGTAATCCACTTAAAAAATGGGGAACAGAGCTAAAGAGAGAATTCTCTGTTGAGGAATATCGAATGGCAGAGAAGCACTTAAAGAAATACTCAACGTCATTAGCCATTCGGGAAATGCAAATCAAAACCACCCTGAGATTTCACCTTACACCCATCAGAATGGCCAAGATGAAAAACTCAAGTGACAACACATGCTGGAGAGGCTGTGGAGAAAGGGGAACCCTCCTCCACTGCTGGTGGGAATGTAAACTCATACAACCACTCTGGAAATCAATCTGGAGCTTTCTCAGACAACTAGGAATAGCGCTTCCTCAAGATCCAGCCATACCACTCCTAGGCATATACCCAAAAGAGGCTCAAGTACACAAAAAGGACATTTGCTCAACCCTGTTTGTAGCAGCTTTATTTGCAATAGCCAGAAGTTGGAAACAGCCCAGATGCTGCTCAACTGAAGAATGGATGCAGAAATTTTGGTACATCTACACAATGGAGTATTACTCAGCAATGAAAAATAAGGAAATCATGAAATTTGCAGGTAAATGGTGGGACTTGGAAAGGATTATCCTGAGTGAGCTGTCCCAGAAGCAGAAAGACACACGGTATATACTCTCTCATATAGACATATAAAATTGGATAAACCTACTAAAACCCTGAACATCTAAAGAAACTAATCAAGAGAGCGGACCCTAACTAAAATGCACAATCCCCATCCTGAAAGGCAAAGAGGATAGCCATCAGAAGAAGAAGAAAAAAACAGGAAACAGCCTAGGAACCTGCCACAGAGGGCCTCTGAAAGGCTCTGCCCTACAGACTATCAAAGCAGATACTGAGACTTAAGGCCAACTGATGGGCAAAGTGCATGGAATCTTAAGTAAGAAGTGGCAAATAGGAAGATCTGGAGAGGACAGGAACCCCACAAGGAGAGCAACAGAACCAGAAAATTTGAACACAGGGGTCTCCCCAGGGACTCATATTCCAACCAAGGAACATGCATGGAGATAATGTAGAACCCCTGCACAGATGTAGTCCATGACCAGCGTAGTATCCAAGTGGGTTCCATAGAATGGGAAGAGGGACTGCCTCTGACATAATCTGATAGGCCTGTTCTTTGATCACCTCCCCCTGAGAGGAGAGCATCCCTACCAGGCCACAGAAGATGACAATGCAACCATTCCTGATGGGATCTGATAGACTAAGATCAGAAGGAAGGAGAGGAGGTCCTCCCCTATCAGTGGACTTGGGGAGGGGCAAGCGAGAAGAAGGGGGAGGGAGGTTGGGGCTGGGAGGGGAGGAGGGAGGGGCTTATGGGGGAATACAAAGTGAATAAACTGTGATTAATAAAAAAATAAAAAATTAAATGTAATAAAAAGAAATTAAAAAAAAAACCTCAAATGGAAACTCAGCAACTTAGAAACAATAGGAACTAACAAGAAGCAGACCTGCATAATGACCACCCCAGTTGCTCCAACACGCCAACCTTTAAAGGTCTACCTCTGGATGAAGAGATAAAGGCTCTCAACTGTTATTGAGAGAGGGAGAATCAGTTTTCTCCAAGAATGCAGTAAAGGGGAGAGAGAGAAAGATGGAGGGAAGGAAGAAGGGGGAAGGAGGGGGAGAGATTATATAATCACACAGGGAGAGGAAAAGAAGAGACATATGGAAGAGTTGGAGGGTAGAGGAGGGGTGAGGGAGGATGTGATGTAAATACATGTATAAAATTCTAAAAAAAATAACAAAATAAATTAAAACAGAGTGAACACATGGACCCTTGAGTTTAATCCATGTGTAGAGAAAACATGTGAACAAAACCTATACTTATGCAATAAACACAATTAGAGATGTATGCCTAGTAGAGAAGAGAAAATGAGCCAGAAGAGCAGCTTATGCGTGTGTGAACACCATGGAATATGAACACCATGGAAGTACTGCACCAAGGAAGACCCAAGAGGGCGTCAGATCCCCAGGAACTGTAGTTACAGCTGGCTGTAGGCTTCTAAATGTGGGCGCTGGAATTCAAACCCTCATTCTCTGCAAAAGCAACAAGTGCTCTTAAACAGTGAGCCAGCTCTATAATTCCCCACTCCCCCAGCCATTAAATAACTTTTAAAACAAAATAAACACTGAAAGTTTTTGAGTAAAGCTACTGGACATTGACATTAATTAGACCTCTGTCCATGTATGAACCCATGTACATACATACTTACATCCACATGCACACTAACAAGTCCATACAACACATACACACAACACAGATACACACACCAAAATAGAATTAAGAACATATTTCTAAGTGCAGAGCTAGATTCATTTAATTAGGCTCACTTGAGCAGAGGCCTAAGCATTTGTGTTTTCACAGACCTTCGTGCTTACTCCCAGGCCTGCCAAAAAGATGAAAACCATTTCTCTAGACTGTGTACAAGCAATCAGCTCTACAAAACCCTGTAGACAGTGCACATAGCGACTGTTTAGGGAACTCAGGCACCATTTGGACACTGTCTATTCACTATAAATTCATCTTGTGTAATTACCAATGACTTTTAGAGAAACCGAGCTCCCTACTCTTTCCTGGTAACGTGCTTGTTTTCATTCTGTCAGGATAAAATTGGCTCTCAACTTTGAATTCTGTTCCACCCACATCTTGAAACCTATTTAGTCAGAATTTTCTGGTTTTATATGAATGCTAGCTAACCATACACTGTTCTTATTTTTTTCCATCTTATACAAAATCCTTCAAGAGAAAAGACTAATTCAGTTCCCATTCAAATTGCCAAAATGACTCAGATTTTTTAATGCCATTCAAAGTTTCAAGTTATATACTTAACTTAAAAATATGACTCAGTGTAAATGTCATGTCTAGTTATAATCCTATTCCTGGGATCTTGTTTTTACTTGAAATGGAGTGGAAAGGAAGATTCTATGGCTGCCAAAATATAATTGATCATCTGGAAACAACAACAAAAAAGTAGTACCGCTTTTCTTTCTAGAAAAGAGGAAAGCATGAAAAAAAACTAAGTAAGTTTCCTTCAGACAAACCCCTGAGGTAGTGAGGTAGTGATTTTGATGGTTGTGTGTGTGTGTTGGGGGGAGGGGACACAAAGCAAACATTAGGCTACCTTCTCGTCCCAGATGACATATCATCTGCCAGTCACCCCTGAAATGCTGAGCCTTAAGCAAGTGATACTAGCATACTCAAAGAGCATGCCAGGAAGCCTATCAACAGAAAAATTCTTCAAAGGGACGTGAAGAGCAGGGAAGGAAAAAGAAATGTCATTTCAGGGTCAAATGAGGTTGGAAAGCCATGAGTTCCACAGAGCAGAGTAAGTTCTCTCTGTGTTGTCTCGGAGCCTTCCTCTAGCGATGCATACCTAGCCTTGCACAGGAGGAAAATGTCAGCCTTGAGCACATTCAAGGAAATGCTGGTGGGCACAGGTCAGGCTTGTTAATGAAAATGCCCAGGGGTGTCCCCAAATACAGAGAATCTAGATACTACCAAGGGGTAACTCATGCCCAGCAGAAGCCCGCCCTGGGCCCGCCCCCAGCCTGCCCTCTGCATCAAGTCCCTTGACTTCTCTCCATGGACCTCACAGTCTCTAAAAGAAAGATGGTGCTTATTAGTGAAGTGCCTTGGGATGGTTGGGCAGGAAACACTAAATAAAAGCCAATTATTGCCTTCATTACAAGGCAGATGATCTAATAAAGCATCTCGATTAACTTACAGAGTTTCCTCTTGCTTTTTACTATAATCTAGCGTTCCCTAGATCAGTCTAAAAAGAACAAACCACATACTTCTAAGAAAACACATGTAGAAGCCACGGGGAAACTCTCTTTTCTTTTTTCTTCTTCATTTTGATTCTTGATTTTGCTGGAAATAGAACTGAAAGCCATTCACATGCCAGCTATTCCAGAATAACAACCTAAGCTTTCTGATCAGATTCTTTTCCACTTACAGGTTTCCAATCAGAGTCAACCGTAAAAATCCAAATTTCCTAGCCTTGTGTACAACCTTCGCAGACTCTAGCTTTCCAGTTTGGTGCTGACAAAAGTTCAGGTGTAGGTTTATTTTAGTACATCTTAGGTTATTTTTCTTCCCTGAGCCCTTAATTCTCAAGTGCCCTTGTCACTGAAGACTTAAGAAACTGTGCCTTAGCAGTCCTTAGAAGCCAGATTAGGCTGCCAAGTCTCAATAATCCCATTAAAATATACATAATAAAAGTAAAATCAGAAAATATTTATTCATTGTGGCCACATGAGCAAGAAAGACAAAGATCCAGTGACCTACCAATTCCAAATCCTCCTAGGGGTCCTAACATAAAGGTAAAATTTAGATAGAATGCCAGCAGTATGCATACATAAAGAGACCCAGTCAAGGTGTGGCCCTGCCACATTGACCTATCCTTGTCTAGGCTGTCCTGCAAAGTATTTAGCAAGCTGTAAGTCTTTCTCCTGGAGACAAGTTTCTCTGACTGTCCTAAGTCTTTCCTTTTCCTACTACAAGATTCCTTGAGGAATTGTAATTCCTTGTGTTTCATCTTTCAGTAATGTGATAGCCAAAGGGAGGGACACATGTGTCTCTTTAGAATATCCTCATTGCTGCAAGTCAGGTGCTCTGAACAAGCAACATGAGCATCATTCTAGGCTTATTAAAAATGTGTGTGTGCCCAACCATGTTTGTAGCAGCTTTGTAATAGCCAGAAGCTGGAAACAACCCAGATGCCCCTCAGTTGAGGAATGGATACAGACAATTGTGGTACATCTACACAATGAAATACTACTCAGCAATAAAAAACAAGGAAATCATGAAATTTGCAGGCAAATGGTGGGAACTGGAAAAGATCATCCTGAGTGAGGTATCCCAGAAGCAGAAAGACACACAGGGTACATACTTACACATAAATGGATATTAGATATATAATATAGGATAAACATACTAAAATCTGTACACCTAAAGAAACTAATCAAGAAGGAGGCCTTTGGCTAAGATGCTCAATTCCCATTCAGAAAGGCAAAGAGGATGGATGTCAGAAGAGGGAGAAAACAGGAAACAGGACCAGGAGCCTACCACAGAGGGCCTCTGAAAGGCCCTACCCTGCAGAGTATCAAGGCAGATGCTGAGACTTACAGCCAAACTTTGGGCAGAGTGTAGAGAATCTAATGAAAGAAGGGGGAGATAGTAAGACCTGGAGAGGACAGGAGCTCCACAAGGAAAGCAACAGAACCAAAAAATCTGGGCACAGGAGGTATTTTCTGAGACTGATACTCCAACCAAGGACTATTCATGGAGACAACCTAGAACCCCCGTACAGATGTAACCCATGGCAATTCACTGTCCAAGTGGGTTCCCTAGTAAAGGGAACAGGGACTGTCTCTGACTTGAACTGATTGGCCTGCTCTTTGATCACCTCCCCCTGAGGGGGGAGCAGCCTTACCAGGCCACAGAGGAAGACAATGCAGACACTCCTGATGAGACCTGAAAGGCTAGGATCAGAAGGAAGGGGAGAAGGACCTCCCCTACCAGTGGACTGGGAGAGGAGCGTGGTTGAAGAAGAGGGAGGAGGGTAGGATTGGGAGGGGAGAGGGGGAGATACAGGGGAGATACAAAGTGAGTAAACTGTAATTAATAAAAATGTTTTAAAAATGTATGCGTGCAGGCATCTTCACAAATCTACTCAAACAGCATCTGCATGTCAACAAGATCTAAGGAGAGCCTTGGATCTTAGAGAAACATTACATGAGCTGAACAGCTTCTTTGCAAATAGCTGGGGAATCACAACAGTAAAAGATTAAAGCTGGAAATAAACATCATTTCTTTCTCCTGCTCCACTGGATCATACTTGATTCCTTAGGACTTTGGTGTATGACAGTGCTCCTCTCTTCCTTTCCCTTCACATTAGTCCAAGCTATTCCCACTTCTCTGCAGACCTACTACACAGACTAGCCAGTTCATAAGCTGCAGCCTCCTTCTACTGCCACTGAACTACTGCAAACGGGTTACTTCATTTTAAATTTTGTTTCCACCCCCTTCTCTGTGTGTACGTGTGTGTGTGAGAGAGACAGAGGCAGGGAGAGACAGACACAGAGACAAAGAGTGCCCATAGATGCCAGAAGAGGTAACCACTGAGCCATCTCTCCAACACCTGAGGGGAAGAAAAAAAAAAAAAAAACCTTTGAAGAAATACAAATGTGATCAGAGTATTCTTTACATTTCAAAGCTAAGGCCAGAAGCCTCCAGCCTTCTGCCTTGGTGGTCCTTGTTTCACTCTTCAGTTTAATTACAGCAGCCTCCCTGTGTCTCTCTGTCTGTGAGCCCCCCACTTTGCAATAAAGAGCACATGAAAAAGCAGTCTTCCCTGCTCATTGTGCCTCCCCTCCACATCTTGGCCTTCTGTGCTCCTCTGCATCTTTCTTCTCAGTTCAAGTGACATCACTCCTGAAGGTGTTCCCTGGACTTCCTCCCCAAGAACCAATACACTGTCAGCTTTCTGCCTGAAACCATACACATTTCTGAACAAATAAAAGGAATGGGTAGATGTCCATTCATATTATTCTTATGACAACAAAACATACTATGCCTTGTACATTTAGCATAAGCTTGGTGCTAGACAAATTGTTACATGTTGGGAATATTAGTTGTGTGAGAGACCAGACCCCAAGCAGTGCTCAACCTGGGCTCAAAATTCAAATCATCTGGAAAACTTCCAGCCCATTAATGTCCAAATCAATTATATTATAGTCTCAGGGTGTGCAATCTAGTCACATAAGTGTTTTCAAAACCCCACCAGTGACTCCATCATGCAGCCAGGCTGGAGAATAAACACTTCAGCTCTTCCCCACTGTGGCCTCTCAGCCTTTTGGAAGAAAGTAAGTTGTGTGACTAGAAGTGTCCTCACTGTTCTTAGTATAAGTTCAAGGCCTTGATTCTCCCCCAGAAAGAGAGAATAATATGAACGCATTTAAGAGAAAACCAGCAGTTCATTTCTCCTGGGCCTCTTGACAGTAGCAGAAGGTGAACACTTTCCTTGTATGGCCTGAACCAGATGAAACCTTCTAGAGGAACACCAAGTCACCTGAACTATGATTAGGAGAAGGAATAGTAACATTGGAAGATGACGATGGTCTGGGGGTTAAATCTTAATTTTACAAAACTCATCAGAATTTCATTATAAACCAGTCATAATTGTTTTTAAGCTGTTGTCTCCTGGAAGCAATTAATCTCAACTGCTTTTTTAAAAAGTTAGATATCCTAAATGGTCAATCAGGCAAGAAGCAATCTGAGTTCTGGGAGCTCCTTACTCCACACTGGCCTCCACCACTCATGAATCCAGGTGCTAAAAGACCGCACTGGACTAGAGCAGGTTTACTTTCGTGTTTGAAGATACATGAAAGGTATGTAGCAGTGTGATTCTTACTCATTGGGAATATTTCAAAATGTGATTTATCTGTGAGAAATACCCAAAAGTTGTATTTTAGTTTTAAGGGCTTAATACACACACACACACACACACACACACACACACACACACACACAGAAAGAGAGAGAGAGAGAGAGAGAGAGAGAGAAACAGACAGACAGACAGACAGAACCAAGCAGAATGTCTTGTCTATAACAATATCCATATGGAGTGCAGTGTGAGCACTGCTTACAATTGATACCCACCAAATCAAAGCCAACACCAAGAGAGCACAAAGGCCCTGGAATTGTTATAAAATGCATGTGATGTCTATAAGGAAATGACAACTCGGTGAGATAAAATTCCTTCTTTTTCTAATTTCACCATACAGGCACATTGCAAAAATACATACATACATACATACATACATACATACATACATACATACATACAT
>NW_026585742.1:2729553-2736013 GCF_907164565.1 Psammomys obesus
CATACATACATACATACATACATACATACATACATACATACATACATTCTTAAAATAGCATGATTCATGAATGTAAGTGTTTCTTGGCTGTTCAAATTACACACTGGCATCATCCTCTCTGAACCTCAGCCAAATGAGAACACACAGATAATGACAATTTTTCAATAAGTGGTTCTAGGAAGCAGGCTTTGCAAGATCCACAAACGGGAGACACTATTAAAAAGGAGGATTATTATTATTATTATTATTATTATTATTATTATTATTATTCTTTTAAGCACCCAGAGAAAGCACAATCAATGATTAGCCATAACAATTAAACTAACTGTAACACATCTAGAATAAATTTCCCGGCAACATGTGCTTCATGCTTAATAGTCCAAATTAATTTAATCTGATGTTGTTAGATGTACCAGTTAGAAGCTGGAGAACACCAAAATTCACATTAGTGTCCACTCTGAAAGAGATTATGAAAAGAGAAGGAAGAAAATGAAGCTATAAACAGCAGTGGCAAACAGGGAGGCTCAAAGATGTTATGGGTGAGAATAACTCTCAGCTCTTAGGAATTTAGCAGTGCTGACATGAGAGCTAGTATTTCTATCACACGTTCCTTCAGATCCAGTAACTGTACAACCCATTTAAGGCACAAGAGCCATTAAATTCTACCATCTCTTCCCACCCATCTCTCTCTCTCTCTCTCTCTCTCTGAAGCAGAGTACATCATGTCACAGATGTCAAACAATAAGGCAGATGAATGTGGGTTGGGCAAGTGAAGAAGTTGAGGGAGTTGCAGACTGGTGACCTCTCTCGCCTTATTCTTCCCATCTACTTTGTAACTGTCTCAGCTCTGCTTTTCCTATGAAGACTCACCAAGGCGGTTTTCCACAATCTCAGCACTGCTGACATTCTTATCTAGACCAGTGGTTCTCAATCTGTGGGTCACAACCCCTTTGACAAACCTCTAGCTCTAAAAATATTTACACTATGATTTATATCTGTAGCAAAATT
This sequence comes from Psammomys obesus, assembly GCF_907164565.1. Classification (NCBI taxonomy): domain Eukaryota; kingdom Metazoa; phylum Chordata; class Mammalia; order Rodentia; family Muridae; genus Psammomys; species Psammomys obesus. Next base: position 2,730,562 of record NW_026585742.1, read on the forward strand.
ACAGTTGTGAAGTAGCAACAAAAATGATTTTATGGTTGAATGTCACCACAACTTGAAGAACTGTATTAAAGGGCCGCAGCATTACACAGGTGAGAACCATTGATCTAGCCAATTCTTGGTTGCAAAGGGCCACCTGTACATTGTAGGATGTTCGTAGCATCCGCGACCTCTACCCAGTAAGGACACTAACAAACACCATTATCCCCTATGCTGTGTCAACAAAATGTCTCAAAACAGGGGCAAAATGTCCTCATTCTGACTTTTCTTCTCTTCAGCTATGTTGAGCTGCCATGATGCGCAGGGCTGCTCTGTTCCCAGGGTTCCCAGGATCTTCTCTCTGAGAGCTTCTGTAGATGTGAGCTTGTTTCACTCAGTGAGACCTGTGGTGTTTCTTCTTCTTTTGCTGAAGGGGAGTCCAGAGCAGGCATGAACTAGCCTGTGCCAAAATTATTGTACATGAGGTTACATCTGGAAGCTGAGCCACAACACAGTCTCCAACACCGATATAAAAAATAATAGTAATTGTGCCTAAATGACAGCATGGTTACTATCCCTAACCTGCACAACCCTGTGGAGTAGAACTTGGGTATGTGTGGGAAGATATGCCTCTAGTAGGAACCAGGAGGCAGTCTCTCAGGAGCTTCTGCGGCAGAAAGCACTTCCCTCTATTGTAGCTTTGGCTTACAGTTAGAACATCCCGTGTTATTCTGCCTGGAGTAAAACTCGTAGGGCTCACCTCTGTCTCCTCCAGACTCAGACCTCTTTCCTTCACTACATTTTCTTTGTAGTTTTTCACCATAGAACACAAGATCCAGGGAGAACAACTTCTGCTCCCAGTAGTGCGGAGTGAATTTCAGGGCCACATAGACACTCACCCCAAGCATTATACTGTGGGCCACTAATTCCAGCTATGGCAAAACTCTGCGACCTACAGAATTTGGGTGGTAGTAGCTAGAAAAAGAATTACTCACTTTAGCTTATTTCAACCTTCCTCCACAGAACACACACACACACTTTAGCATGCTTTTTTACAACAACCATTTTAAAATACGATTCATATATCACATAATTAACTCTTCAAAATGTTTTTTAGTGTATTCAACCTCTGGACCCTAGTGAAGTGTCCTTTGCATAACCATGGGCTTAGCTACTCTGAGAAGTCTGATGAAGAGAGTCCATAGCTCACGGTCTCCTGTCTTTCACTTAGCACAGTTTCAGAGTTTGCCGTAATGTAACACGCAGAAAGCACAGCACACGTCTTTTTAATGGATACACCATCTTCTCTTTGCTCATTCACCAGTGGGTAGGGAGTTGTGCAGCCCTCACTGTAGGCTCCCATGAACAGTGCTACTATAAACCTTTCCAAAGTCTGTGTGTACAAACTGCCATTTCTCTTGGGTGGGCGGCTAGGGACACGGTTCCATGTTTCATTCATGTTTCACTTTCTAAGCAAGATTTTGTTTTGTTTTGTTTTAACATAACTGATTTGTTATTTTCCTTCTGCAGAGGGTGGGATTCTAATTCCTCAATATTCTTGCAAATGATTTCAACTCTGATTTTTTTATAGACATCCTAATAGGTATGACAGGTCTCATCATGGTTTGATCAGCTCTTCTGTGACGGCTAATGGTGATGAACAATGTAAGTGAGCTTACTGCCCATTTCTAAGCCTTCCGTAGATAATGTCTATTCAGAGATCATTTACCCATTTGAAAAAGGATTATTTGTCTTTTTAAAAAAGAAAACAAGTTATTGATACAAATCCTTTCTCGAACATATTTGAAAAAAAAACCCCATTAGATATGTTGATTTTTTTTCTCCGAAATTTTTTTTTGAATCGCAAAAGTTTTAATCTTTAGGATGTCTGGTTTTTCCTTTTCATTGGAATAGTTTGCCCTGGATAGCATACCCCTGAAACCTTCTCATGACACAGCCGGAAGCAGACTTATGCCTTCTGTAATCTTTACCTTTTCTACTTCCACCTGTTTTGATTTGCTTTTTCTCTCTGATCTCATGTTTGGGTCCAGCTTCACTATTTTATATGTGATATCCTCCAGATCCTTTGAGTTATTTCTGGCCACAGTTTCATATAGTCTTTGATAGTAGGTACCAGTACATAGAAACTAGGTATGTGATTAATAGCAAATTTTTAAAAAGCTTTTGCATGTTTTTTGTTATTTTATGAATATATTTTTCTTGCTACTTTATGAATATATTTAGTATTCTATACAAAGAAGCAGTGCCACTATTAATATTGTGGCAACTATTTAACACTTCACAAGTACCTTTATTCCACATGTATTCGACTAGAAGCACCCCATATACTTTAATTATATAATATTCCCATTGAGATAGTAGATTGGTAGAATCAACATTTCCACATTAGCAAATGATGTCTCTGCTACAGAGTAATTTCCTTAAAGTAGCTCCAGGGATGGGGGAAAGGGGGTAGCAAGTTGAGAGAAGGTCGGCACTGGAAAGTGGGACCGAAGCACTTTTGTTTGAGGGGTGTGGTGTGTGCCTCTGTGTATGCAGAAGCCGGAGGGGGACATCTGATGTCCTCGTCTACTGCTCTCTAACTTCCTCCCTCGATACATCTGTGCTCACCATAAAGCACTGGCATTACACATGTGCGCACATGAGACCTAGGTTTTTATATGAGCTTTTCGGATTTGAACTTGAGCGCCCAACAGGCATTCTTATCCACAGTACTCACCAAGGATAATAGTTTCTTATGGGGCACACACAGAGAGACTGTACAGTCCAAACCCAACATCAGGAGATGACATTCCCAGTTCTGGTCAAGCTGCTGACAACAGAGTTGGCCTTCTTCTAATTTACTAGATGGTTTGAAATCTAATCACAAGAGATATCAAGATTGATCTGATGACTCAAAAGCTTTTGTCACACTCTGGAAATTACATTAATGACTAGGTGACTGAAGGACTAAGTCAATTAGAACCAGATAGGAAGTCAATGACTGAGAATTAGGGAACCATGAACTAATAATATAATGAAAAGTCATCAATTTTCAAAACTACCTTTTCTCAACCTGTAGGGAAAAGTATAGTCAAAATGGATTTGTAAAGACTGAAATTATAAAGCAGCTTGATCTTGGGAGCATTTTCACAGATGTCTGGGAATAGTACTTTCACTAACTCAGACCTAGTCATGAGTCTGGTCAGTTTTCAGGGGAGAAAATATAGTTGGAGCAGTCAGTTGACTATTTCCAGTTCAAGTATGCTTATGGTAGAAAGGTGAGTGCTCCTTACTCAGGTCTAGTCCTCGTCCTCTTTACTGAGTCCTGAGATGATCGCATAATAATTGATATTCACTGTCTTGTATTGCATGGCTTTCCATCTAAACGCCCCAAAGACATGGTTTATGAGGTGAATATTCTTACTTCTACCTCATATACAGGGATATAAGTTGACTTAGTATGGGTTACAGTATGAACTTTGCCTGTAGAAGTAATATATCCCTGTGTTTCAGAACAGCAGTAACTAGACACACACGGGTTAAACACAGGAAGCCCAGCTCCAAGTTGAGTCTCTTTTTTAACAGTAGACAAGGCTGTCTTCAATATACTTATAATAACTTTATACACCAAATAACATTTTGAGGTTTATTTCCTCCCAACACAGAAACATCCCTGTGCTTCCCCTGGGATCTTCAGTACTGTCTGTTGTGGAACTGGTCTTGGCTTAGCAAGTATTGCTTTATCATTCTTAAATAAAAAAACATTACAGAGAATGCAGAAAACAATTTCCCTTTCAGTCTCCCCACTCCTGTCCATATTGAGAAAGATGGATTCTAAAGCGCTGAAGGAAACTCACAATATAATAAAAACCCAGCATCAGAAATGTGCTGGGTCCCTCTACTCTCTCTCTATATTTAGGAAGTAAAATTTAATATAGGGCTTGGCCCTCTGGAGAATCCAGTGTATGGGAATGTTAATACACTTTTATATATATTTTAACTGAGATAAACAAGAAGCAGATAGAGAAGCCAGGGCAGTGACAGCAAACACACAATTATGATAAGAATAATCCAGCCAACAGCAATGGAGGCAGATAGTGGTACAACTGTGATGCTTTTGTATAGTTTGTATGGTTAGAAAACTATATCCATATAAAATGCAGATGAGGCAGGAGCCTTGTTATAGGAAAGCAAAGATAACTTACCATGTGACTCCAGAAAATAAAACTTATCCAGGAAACCAAGGAACAGTTTTTCTATTACTAAAATGCCATCCAAATGTAGTTTATAAATATAACTCCACATCGAATCAGTTGATCAAGGGAACAGTAATAAAAAGTTGTGCACTGTGTCCATAAAGAAATAGACAGGGAAACCTCAATTCTGTTTTCTATAACAGAGCCAAAGCCTTGGAGTAAACCTGCAGATAACTTCAGAATCCTGCTGCCAGCACTAAGCTCATGCATATGCTACCAAATGAGTTGTACTTCTCAGTTCTAAACACAGAAGCATTCAGAGACGCATACAAGGAGATTAAATACAACAGTTTGCAAACTCACCTTATCCTCTAATCCAGCTCTTTCACCAAAAGAAATGTTAGGCCGGTTACTCCAGGTTTTGGCAGATCTACACTGACTCCCTTTTTTCAAGGAGCATCGACTTTCCTTTGAGAACCATTCTGACCATCAGTTTTTCCCCCTTACCATAGGTCCAAACAAAATTTGATTGTTTAGCATTTCCATCTTTTTCTCAAGTCTTTATAGAGCACAAGATCAAAACAATAGTTTCTATTGCAGCCAGCTTGAAATTTTCTACAATCTTCTATTCTCTTCTTGATCGATTCCATCTGGTACCTCAATCCCTTCCAGGAGGAATTCAGACCCACATGCTTACTGCTTGGGAGGCAGCCTAAGAGCTGAAAGGCCGCCATGCTAAGCGAGCAGACAAAGCATCCTGCCTCTCACATGAAGTCCTCTCTTCCTCACCCCGGCACTTTCCTTCCTTGAGATGGGGACTTTTCAGAACAATTTTCCCTTGGTCAAATGCTTCCAGAGATAAGGATAAGGGTGAGATAAGGACAAGTGTGAGGTTACATGACAACCTCTGACCTCCATGCTGGGAGGCTTGAGGGAGAAGTACAGATCACGTCAGATGGCCTGGGGATGGTAACAGGGTCATTCCCAGCTTCTATGGCCAGACTTGGAATTTAGACAGTGCTGTGACATCAGAGATCTGTTATGGAAAATGGAGAATTGTATTTTTGTGGGAAATCTCCAGTTTTCCTGGTGTCTTCTAATTTTGTGTGGACTCTTCTATTTTTCAGTGCATTTCACTTTCATATTCTAGCATGGTAGACACCCGGTGTTTGTTTATGCTTTTGTTAGTGACTTGGCAGACTGAGACCTCTGGGTTCTAACATGTCCATACACACACACACACACACACACACACACACACACACACACACACACAC
>NW_026585742.1:2736023-2737043 GCF_907164565.1 Psammomys obesus
CACACACACACACACACACACACACACACACACACACACACACACACTCCTGCTTGCTACCTGAATATCAGGATATGAAGCTCTCAGCTACTGCTTCAATGCCATGCCCATCTGCTTCTTGCCACAATGATCATAGAGAAACCCTCTAAAACTGTAAGCAAGCCCCCAAATTAAATATTTTCTTTATAAGAATTGTCTTGACCATAATGTCTAAGATACCAATAAAAGATTATTTGGTCTTTCTCACCACTGTTCATTGCCAATGTACCCATCCTTCCTACTAATCAATGTATCTACTTCCTTTAAGGCACTACTTATGAAACTCCTTCCTCCAAATACTTTTCCATTCTCCATGGGCAGTCTTCTCTCTTTAGCCTTTACAGGTTCACCTTGTGTTCCACTTGTGAGCACTTTGTGCCTTCCAACTGTTCCTGGGTTATTGATGCCTGAGGCTGAGGGACTGCCTCCTGTCACCAGCACAGCCCTGAGTGCTTAGATTAGTACTCTGTACCCTCCCAGCAATGAACATACACTTCAAGTCAACATAGAGCCTATTTGATAGGAAAAAGTATAGTAGCATATGCATGAAAATATCAAAACAAAATGTATTTCTTTGTATGTCTATAAAAAATAATTCTAAGAGTCTATTTGTCTACTCTTACTGAACAAGAAGTTTTAATTTTATGTTTGTGCCTTTCTACAGAGATGTTAAGTCTAAGCCCACAGGTAGGGAAACTGCATAGGTCATACCGCTTGACCATATGCATGGGAAAAATAGTTTGTCTGAGCAAGGAAGAAACCAGCCGCTTGTTGTATGGCTACTGTCCCCAAGCAGCAAAAGCTCACGTGGGGAGGTGGTTTCAAGATGCCAGCGACAAGCACCATGTTACCCCTGATGGACCCGGATAAACAGTCACTGATCCCAGAATCCTTTTCTGCTGAGGGTAAGTACAAGCTTAGAACCTTCTTGATGCATCATCATCATCATCATCATCATCATCATCATCATCATCATCATCA
>NW_026585742.1:2737053-2787813 GCF_907164565.1 Psammomys obesus
CATCATCATCATCATCATCATCATCATCATCATCATCATCATCATCATCGGCAGTTCTTATCTGTTTTGTCTATGTCAGTTAAGACAGAGTCAACATGCAAGCTCACAGCTCCACCCCTGGGAAAGGTACACACAGGGAGAGAGCACAGTAGGAAACACACAGCCTCTGCTGCTTCCCATTCTCCCTGTGCTACACACATGGAGGGACTTAACACAGAGAGACTCGAATCACTAACGCTGAATGGTCAACAACCTCCTAAACAAGAAAAAAAATGTCTCCACTTTAATGACTATGGCAGGTTTACCTTGCTATTAAATTTTAATCGTGTGAGATTTACTGTGCGATGAGACTGGTTTTGGTGGCCTTGTAAAACATACTGAACTATGCAAACTATAAATGACTTCACTGAGACTGCTGAAGTAATATAAACAAACAAACAAACAAACAAACAAAAAGACACAGGCTATAGAAACATTCAGGGAACTGTCTGATTTCCCAGACACAGAACAAAGCAATTTGGAACAACTCAGACACAAAATGACCAGTGTTAAGACTCATGGTGAAAAAAGCCAATTACCTTTAACTACAAGCCCACTTACTAGGACTTATTGAAATAAATGATCTCTCCACACCAAAGAAAATAAGTGTAGATGTAAATACAGATGGTTGATTAATCTTTCACTATGAGAGTTTTCAGGGATAATTTCACTTATTATGAGCCTAAAGGCCAAGGAATGGTACACGCCAGGGTCTGTTTACATGGCTGTTGCCTGGTAAGTGAAGCCTCGATGATCAGAGGGCAGAAAAAGGCACATGGATATCTGAGCCTTGACTGTCTGGTATTCATCCCTCCTTAGCCGAGATCAGCATTCTCCTCACCTCTACTCACACTCTGCACATTTCACGGTCCACAGGCTATAGACACAGCTAGCTTCCGCCAATAAAAAGGAACAGCTGACACATGAATGCTTTTAATGAGAGGAAGGACTCATGCTGCCAATCATTCTACTCCAGTGTGTAGCCTAGGTGAAAATAACCTGAGTGAGCACACACCCATACACACAAATGTTCATTACAGTATTATTTAGACTAATCAAAAAGCAGAAAAAAAACTTTTCTAATGATTGAGGAGCAGAAAGAATGTACATATGCATGCAAACACAATCGGGTATTACTTAGGCTTTAAAAGCTGTGAAACATGCTGCATGGTACAACTTGCAGTAACCTAGAAAACATTATGCTAATTGAAAGAAGCCAGACACCAAAGACCATATATGGAATGATTTTGTTTCTATAGACTGTGCAAAGACACAGATGCTCATAGTCAGTGACCAGTAGCTAGCAGCAGAGTCAGCAGCAGTCACTGTGAATGAGTGAGGGTTTCTTCAGAAGATGATGAGAACATTTTAGAATTAGACATTTACGATAGCTACACAGCTTCGTGAAGATACAAAAACCACAGTACTGTACACTTAGCTTGGGTAACCACTCTGAAATCCATCTAGACAGAAGTGTTGTGGTGAGAAAAGACGGCAGCCCATTCTGATGCTCAGAGATGATCATCACGGTGACGGCCTAGATTGCGAGAATGGTCTTGATAAAAAGTCACTGATTTTGATAAACCAGAAGGCAAAGAAGATCTGCCAAGGTGCAAAAGCCTTTTTAGACCGTCGGCAAGCATTAGAATGGAAAAGTAAAATTACCAAGATGATTTATTTTCTCTGTTGTTTTGCTTTCTTTATCTTCAGCAATGTTCAACAACATGTGCAAAAGAGGTTTGGGGACCTCTCCAGGTTTCCAGGACATAACATTTGCCACTGCCCCCACTAGCCGGGAGTGTATTCATGCAAGCCTCCCGCTGCTCTGTCAGTTCCCCATTAAGCGTTCAGAGCCTCCTTGTTAATATGCTACATTCTAAACCGAATGCATTGTCTGGATAAACTGCGTTGTCCAAAGCACTGCCCCATTATTAAAGAAAATGCAGAATATAATTAGTATTCCTTGTTGCATAAGCCACAGCTCCCAACAACAGTGCCACATTATAAAGCCTTAATTAATAAACAAGAGTTGGGCCATGACCGGTTACACTTATTTGAATTTTATATTGTGGAGAAAGGCCACTGTTCAAATTCCATTTACAAATATCTAAATTCTGGCTGGCCTACACGAAGACAATCTTACGTGGTGCTAATAGCACTGTGCTGCTCCACCAACAATAGCAAACGATTACCTGCTGGGACATAAACCATCCTGAGAAACCCAAGCAGGATGAAGATAACATTGTATTCCAGCTGTATTATATGGTGCGATTCTATTTGCTCACATGTGTTTTCTATTTAATAGATGGAGGACCCAGGGTGGCTTTTTATATCACTGGAAGCCTTCAATGTAACAAAAGAACAAAAAAAGGTGGAGCTGGCAAAAAAGAATTAAAAAGTTCAGTGTATGGTAGTGCTGGCTGGGAGCGGGTTCCATCATGGTGAAGTGGACGCCCACAGCTCCTTCCTGCATTTCAGCTGGTTTTATTGATTTTTCTCCTAACCTACAAGCCATGAGCACTGAACTAATATTTGGGACTCTAACATCAAGAAGCCCAGTTATTGAGCATCAACTTAAGGAGCATTTTCATTAAATTGCACCGACTTACCTGATTAAAACCTATCAACCCTGCCGTCAACTGACAATTACACGGTACCTGTTAGATAAGCTCTGGAGTGAGCAACCTGCATCCTGAGGAAAGTAATGATCACAGGGCATCTAAGAAGCGGACTCTAAGCAGAGAGAACACAGGCTATGCCTTGGGAGGCAGGTCACACAAAGAAAGACCACCAGTGCTCAAACTGAACATAATCCCAAGTCCACTGTGAAACACAGGGCTGTGTGAATATAACTCTCTCAACAAAGTCTGTAATCTGGTTTATGGGCCTGTGACAACAGAGTGGCTCAGGTATTGTTACAGTTCAGAAAAGGGTAAATGGCCCAGCAACAAAATGTAGCATCAACAGGAAGTCCAGAAAATGGTCCCTGCATCATGCAGGGCTCGAGAAGTGCAAGCCCGGAGACTTCAGCAGCCTAAACAAGCTATTACAGAGTTTGATCAGCTCCAGGCACTGAACTCAGGTTCAGTCTCAGTAGGACCTATTTCAACTTGGCCAAAATACCACATTTGAATCAAGAACAGGCTAGAAGAACCTACCTTGCCACATTTAAGGCAGATCTGTTGCCAAGAGGCTGTTGAAGTTGGAAAATCATACCCTGCAGCTCTGTGAGCTTGGACAATCAGTCCAGATCAACATCCTGTCTCAGTGGCAGCTAATCAAGGGTGGAGCAACAGCCTAGCAAATGAAAGGCTCTGAATTCAATCTCTAGCACTTCCAAAAATGCAAAACAAAACCCCTACTTCTTTTAGAAAATGAAAATTTAGGCTGTCATTTTGTTCTGATGAGAGTGTCCTTTGCTTTATAGAAGCTTTTCAGTTTCATGAGGTCCCATTTATTGATTGTTGCTCTTAGAGCCTGTGCTGTTGGTGTTCCATTCAGGAAGTTGTCTCCTGTGCCAATGAGCTCAAGGCTCTTCCCCGATTTTTCTTCTAACAGGTTTAGTGTGTCTGGTTTTCTGTTGAGGTCTTTGATCCACTTGGACTTTAGTTTTGTGCAGGGTGATAAGTATGGATCTGTTTGAGTTTTTCTACTTGTAGATATCCAGTTAGACCAGCACCATTTATTGAAGATGCTATCTTTTTTCCATTGTATGGTTTTGGCATCTTTGTCAAAAATCAATGGTAAGATCTGGAAAGGACAGGAACTCCACAAGGAGAGCAACAGAACCAGAAAATTTGAACACAGGGGTCTTCCCAAAGACTCATACTCCAACCAAGTACCATGCATGGAGATAACCTAGAACCCCTGCACAGATGTATAAGATCTGATAGACTAAGATCAGAAGGAAGGAGAGGAGGACCTCCTTTATCAGTGGACTTGGGGAGGGGCATGTGTGAAGAAGGGGGAGGGAGGGTGGGATCGGAAGGGGAGGATGGGTGAGGCTTATGGGGGGATACAAAGTGAATAAAGAGTAATTAATAAAAAAATTTAAAAAACAAGAAAATAAAAACAAAAACAAAACAAAAAAAAATCAAGTGTCCATAAGTGTGTGGGTTTATTTCAGGGTCTTCTATTCGATTCCATTGATCCACCAGCCAGTTTCTATGCCAGTACCTTGCAGTTTTTACTACAGTTGCTCTATAGTACAGCTTGAGATCAGGGATGGAGATACCTCCAGATCTTTTATTGTAGAGGATTGTTTCTTGTTATTCCATATGAAGTTGAGAATTTTTCTTTCAAGGTCTGTAAAGAATTGTGTTGGTAATTTGATGGGAATTGCATTGAATCTGTAAATTGCTTTTGGTAAGATGGCCAAGATTACTATGTTAGTCCTGCCAAGCCATGAGCATGTTAGACATTTCCATCTTCTGGTATCTTGTTCTATTTCTGTATTCAGAGACTGGAAGTTTCTTTTTTTCATACAAGTCTTTGACTTGCTTGGTTAGAGTCACACCAAGGTATCTTATGTCCTTTGTGAGTCTTGTGAAGGGTGTTGTTTCCCTAATTTATTTCTCAGCCCATTTTTCTTTTATATACAGAGGGCTACTGATTTTTTTTTTTTTAGTTAGAAAATCATGAAATTTACATGCAAATGGTGGGAACTAGAAAAGATCATCCTGAGTGAGGTATCCCAGAAGCAGAAAGACACACAGGGTATATACTCACTCATAAGTAGATATTAGACATATAACATATGATAAACATACTAAAATCTGTACACCTAAAGAAGCCAATCAAGAAGGAGGACCCTGGGTAAGTTACTCAATCCCCATTCAGAAAGGCAAAGAGGATGGACATCAGAAGAGGGGGGAAACAAGGAACAGGACAGAAGCCTACCATAGAGGGCCTCTGAAAGACTCTACCCTGCAGGTTATCAAAGCAGAAGCTGAGACTCATAGCCAAATTTGGGCAGAGTGCAGGGAATCTTAGGAAAGAAAGGGGAGACCTGGAGGGACAGGAGCTCCACAAGGAGAGAAAAATATTGGGGCACAGGGATCTTTCTGAGAATGATACTCCAACCAAGGGCCATTCATGGAGATAACCTAGAACTCCTGCACAGATGTAGCCCATGGCAGCTCAGTGTCCAAGTGGGTTCCCTAGTAATGGGAACAGGGACTGTCTCTGACATGAACTGATTGGCCTGCTCTTTGATCTCCTCCCCCTAAGGGGGGGTGCAGCCTTACTAGGCCACAGAAGAAGACAATGCAGCCACTCCTGATGAGATCTGATAGACTAAGATCAGAAGGAAAGGGAGGAGGAACTCCCCTATCAATGGACTGTGGGAGGGGTATGGATAGAGATGAGGGAGGGAGGGTGAGATTGGGAGGGGACAAGGAAAGAGGCCACAGTTGGGATAAAAAGTGAATAAACTATAATTAATAAATAATTTTAAAAATTAAAAAATAGAATTTAAATGATTTTAAAAAATGAAAATTTAATGTTTACTTGGAAAAACACCCAGAAACTGTTCTTCCTCTTTGCAGAAAATGACACTTCAGTCAATGAAGCCCCAGAACACTTGGTGTTGTAGATTCTTCAACAATGCCCTTGATATTAAAAAAAAAATTAGAACTGTAACTTTCAGCTTCCTTAGCGGTCTTCTCCTCTCCCCTAATACCTCTTTTGTGTTTTGTTTCCTTATTTGTTTTTTTTGTTTGTTTGTTTGGTTTTTTGTTTTTTAAGGTGGAGTCTGTGGTAGTCTGAATGAGAATGTCCCTCATAGGCTTATATGTTTGAATATTTGGTCCATTGTTGGTGGAACCGTTTGAAAAAGATTAGGACTTTGGCCTTGTTGATGGAAGTGTGTTTGGAGGATTCAAAAATCCAAGCCAACCAAGTAGAATCTCTCTCTCTCTCCTTCTCCCCCTCCGTGTGTGTGTGTGTGTGTGTGTGAAAAATGAATGAATGAGAGAATAAAACATGATCCCCACCTCTTCCCTGAACACCAGGTATCTCTACACGGCTTTCCTGAGCACTTAATGGTACCTCCATCTTAACCTTCAGTTATTAACTATCAAGAGAGTCTTCACACATCACTAAACGTCTCCTAGGGACAAAATTACTACCTCTTGTGGATCTTTAATATCTCTCCTCAAATTAAGATACCCAAATCTGGATTATGATACCATTTTTATGTATAATGCCTAATCATTAGAGATGTGAATGAAGAGACCTTAAGTATCTTGCCTTCGGTAATTCATTTTGACAAAACTTTATTGAGTATCTATTATTTGTCAGGTAAAAAGAATGCAGTTGTATTGCCCTGTCCCCAAGGAACTCATGGTCTGAGTGCAAAGTAGCTTTGCCCACCTTAGAGCTAAGAGTGAGAAGGCAGGGCATTAGAATTGAACAGGAGGACTATAGGTCAGATTGATAGACACTTCTGCATTGCTTAAAGATAATTGCAAGGTAGCATGCTGTACACACCTGTAACCCCACCTACTCAGAAGGCTGAATCTGAAGAATGAAGCACTCCAGGGCAGCCTAGGCAACCTTGGCTCAGTGTTGATGGAGGCATTTTAAGGATAAGGGAACTTGCAATGCTAGGGTCGGTACACTGTGTAAAACCTAATTCTGCACAATGGGAAGGCCTAGACGTCTTGCCTTTCAGGGATCCTATAAGACATACAGTATTAAGAGGGGAACTGGCACATTTGAAGAATTTTGTTGTTGCTCATTTCAATTAAATGAAGTGGGTTTTATTGGGCCATGACATAGCAGAGGCAGGGGGCAACACTGAATCACTAGAGGCAAGGTGATCATGGTTGTCATAATGGACAGCCTAAACAACATGATACCCATAGTGGCCTGACCCAGGATGGGTACTACACAGTGATTTTTATGATAGCAAGACTCATATGGATCTTTGATACTGGCTAAATCATCATGGTGTTTCCACACATGAAATAGAAAGAAGCCTATTGCATTTTTGTTCAATTTATATAAATGGGTGGAAAATCTCAAACAAATGAAAGTCACACTTCACTGGAATCTCACCCATGAAGCATTTTCCAAATGAGCCAGTTTTCAGATCTAGAACTCCTGAATGAAGGGACATTGAGGTTCCCCTGATGAAGGACCTTGAAAAAATACTCAAAGGTTTTACTGGTAGTCTTTCTGCAGTCCTTCCCCTAGCAAGACCCTAGGACCTTTCGCAGGTTACTCTGAATGAAACAATCAGACTTTGGGGGGTCTATTGGATACTGGTTCTGAATTAACACTGATTATGAGAAACCTCCCCCCCCAATGTTGTGGCTCTCTAGTTAAAGTAGGGGTTTGTGGAGGTCAGGAGATTAACGGAGTTTTGGCTGGCCTCTAAATCATAGTAGGTCTATTGGGTCCCTGAACTCATCCATTGGTTATTTCCCCAATTCCAGAATGTATAATTAGGATAAATAGATTCAGGAGTTGGCAGAATTCTCCTATTGGTTCCCTGGAGTGATGGCCATCATGGTTGGAAAGGTTCAATGGAAGGCTTTAGAGTTGCCTCTCCTAGTGCATGGCATGCAGCTATACTGATCTAGCAAATGACTTTTTCCTCAGTATTTGTCCATAAGTACCACCAGATTCAATTTGCTTTGGTTGCATTGCTAGAAATGTACCTTTAAAGTTTTAGCTCAAAATATATTATCTCTCCAGCCCTGTGTCATAACTTACTCAGGAGGGATCTTAATCATGTTTCCTCCAGGAAATATCATATTGGTGCCCTATATTAATGACAGTATGTTGGTTGGACCAAGGGAACAGGAGGTAGCAACCACTTTGGACTCATGGATAACACATAAACATGTCAGAGTTGGAAAATAAGTCCAACCAACATTCAAGGGCCTTCTCAGTAGGTTTCTTAGGTACCCAGTGCTGTGGGGTATATAAAGATATTCCTTCTAAGGTAGTGGGATCTTTGGCATGGATAAGTTACTGCACTCAGCCATTCCCACTACCAAGAAAGAAACTCAATGTTTAGCGGGCCTACTTAGACTCTGGAGATGGCACGAACACCAAGTGACTTAAAAAGCTGCTAGTTTTGAGTAGGGAGCAGAACAGGAGAAGGCTCTCTGCCTGTTTGCTTTCACTGCCATCACTGGAATAGTTGGCCCACAGCCTATGAGCCCTTCTGAAACTCCCCTTCATATACAATTTCCATCAGCTCTGCTCCTCTAGAGATGCGTGACTACCATGGCAACTTCGAGAAGGTCTGTCTGAGAATGAAGATGTGTACGGTGGTAGATCTCTTGCTGGTATGCACCAGGCCCTGGGTACACCCACCAGTATCCCCAGCTACTACCCCAAGTATATAGTTGGTATAATAAAATTATATATATATATATATATATATATATATATATATATATATATATTCTATAGAGGTTCTGTTATGTGAGTAGGGCAATTTTGATTTGCTTTAGTGGCTTGCTACAGAAACGAGTGGGGAAGTCTTAAGCCAAAAAGGAGAGGGGACTTGACTTAAGAGCAGAAGCTGAAATGGGGTGGATGAGACTGCCTGGCCTTAAGTGTGAATTCAGTTTCCTGTCTATGTGTCCTTTGAAAAACCATCAGCCCTTGCAAAGGTCCATTCTTCTCTATGCAAAAGAGTTCTCCAAGGCACTCACCTTGAGGTCTGTTGAGAACTCAGTGTGACAATCAGGCAAAGCACTTGGCACGCCTGCCATGATCTCACACCAACAGCGGCCTTAGCGTTACTCTACTGCTTTTCAGCCCCTCTGCCACACAGGAGCACAACTCCTCAGTTATGGCAGATGTGCATAATATAAGTTGTCTTTTGCAGCATATAGTTCAGGAATACTAAGGATAGTCACATTTTACACCACCGCCCCGTCCATCTTCAGAACATTTTAATTTTTTCTCCACACTGGGACTCCTCATCCCACCTTCTGTACACCAGGATTGACCTTTTGACCTTGCTTAGGAAGGTGTCCTCTCAGAACTGAGGATGGCCTCTGTAATTGGAAGTAAGAGTGGTTCCAAACTCAAGTAGCGTGGAAACAGTACTCAAAAATGGCTCTGTGTGCTTAGGTCAGTTTCTACCTAGTATCAACTGGGCGACCCACTGCCTTCTGTTGTTGTTGTGGCAAATGGGTTCTAGACCTGGGCTCTGCCCTCTGTAGTCATTTACCATCATGGAAGCATACACTGTATGCCCTCTTTCAGGGAAGAAGGAAGCACCCAAGCAATGTCATTCTGGAAGTTCTGTGAGGTCTGTATTCTGGTACCCTGAATGCAGTGGGGGTGGATGACTTGTTGGCCTCAGCTGTCAGCAACATGTGCTGCTCATCTGACAGTGAACAAGAATCCACCTGTGTTCCCAGGAGCATCCGAGAGTAAGAATACAGGCAGCACCTGAAAACAGCTCCTGACTTCATATCACCCCTTCTTCCGCTGCTGTGCCTGTATCACTGCCATCTTTCACTGCTGTGCCTGTATCACCGCCAGCTTTTGCTGTTTCCCAGCCACACTATGCCAGTGTATTTCCAGGTTGCTGTTATTTCTACCTGTGGATGTATCCCGTTGCAATAGAGCAGAAGGGGTTTGCAGACAGGAACCCCATCTGAACTGTAACCCTCCTGCTCATCTTTCCAGTGGTTGGCCGGGCTAAGTTGCAGCCTAGGGTGCTGGGAGGAGACAGACTATGGAAGAAACTGGACAGCCAAGAGACAGGCTCAGTTCCATACTGAAGCCCATTCTTCTAAACTACCAGAGAGACATCCCAAGGTATTGTCCTCCCTGACTCGACTAATCATGAACTTGGTAGCTCTGTCAACACCTGTCCAGGGATATTGACCTCACAACATTTGCCAGCACCTGAGTCTACATGCAGCTCCGACTTTGCCTGTCATCACTATGTGCCAGTCACTGCTACCTAGCAAAGCCTTCCTTCCTTTAAGAGCCCTGCTCTGCAAAGGAGAAGGGGCTGTGGGAGGCTCTAGGAGAGCTTGAGATCTTCCGGCTGGGTCTATGCTTTGATTTGCTTCAGAATGTATTTAGAGTGTGGCAGTCTTTTCCACTTCCATTATTTCAGTTGAATCATTTTGCCTCTTTTAGCTTATTTTCTTTTCCACAAATTTGAAGATGTGAGGGACAGCCATTTCACCCAGTCTTGAAAAAGCCCAAATGGGGGAATGAATGGAAAATGCTTACATGGTGCCCCAGTTAGTGGAGTTGTGGTGCTGATTACTAAGAATTCCTTTAGAAACAGCCTTCTTCACTTTGTAAAACTAACAATACAAGAGCAAAAGCTATTGTTGGATGATATCAATCATTTGAATGTCAAGGGAATGTCAAGGTTCATCTAGATGTCTGTCACCAGGCTTTGAGGTACTGCTACAGCAAAGCATGGGCCAAGTCGTGGGGACATAGGCACAAACACTATGCACACCATCTGAATAAGCATTATATGTTGTAGCTTAGAGCTTCACAAAGCATGTTTGCTTGCCCTGTCCTTTGTTTATAGACAACATGGAACACAAAATGTAACAAACATGGTCGAGATGGGTGACATCACAACAAAGTCCAGATTTCTGGCGCCCTTTCCTCAAAAGCATCTAAAACTCTCCCACCGCGTGTCAAACATTTTAAGTCCTCAAACACAGCACACACCTTTCTTCTCAGTATGACCCACTGGCTTTAATTACGAGGAACTCCCTCTGGCTACACATGATGAGGACCCAAGAGAATTGGGAGGGAGAAGAGCTGAGCACCCAGCTCCAGAAGAACAGAGCTGGGAAAGAAGGAGAAGGAGCGACGCTTGGTCTCTTTTACAGGCTGTGCTTGTCTCAACTTGCCTCGCCTTGTTTGGCTGGACACAGAAAGGCCTGGGGGAGAATTGTGATTCCAGCTTGCTCTTTGCACAGCTAATTATTTGGGGCTCCCAGAAGGTTGGCAAGAACAATGACTTCCCCAGCAGTGGCAGTTGGACTAGCTCTGTTCCCGGTTTTTGGCCCTCGGGTCAGAACTCAAGGAAGGGGAGCTATTTGTTTTGGCCTTAAACTAAATCTGCCCAGAGACACAGACAGATGTTCTGACCTGAGTGCAAGAAGACTACTATTTCAATGTTGAGTCCCCTCCCCGGGCCTCCCCGGCAGGCTCCACATCAGAAATGTGCATTTCCCCGCTCAAACTGTTTGCTTAGGAAAAAGAAATTTCCAGATATTCCAGACTTACTGCTGCTGCCCAGGCAAGGCAGTTTTACAAGACAAGGGCTAATTGGAGCAGAACACTGGAAGTTCATTTGTACAAAATACACTAATAAATGTCTACAGCTTCACTCTGATGAGGAATCCACAACAATTTCCTTCAAAAACTGGGACGGGACATGAGGGGGGAAGATAATGATCCTCCATGTTTTTTAATCAACCCCCAAACAGGATAGAAAACGTTCTAGCAGACCCAGAGAGATTGTTACCACATGCTATTCACCCCTACCTCCAAAACCACCATCATCATACCCGACCTGTCAGACCCACCACGGAATGAGATGAGGCAGGTTGGCTACAGTAAGCTGTGTCCTTGCCTTCTTGCATCTGAACACATTTCATTTTTGCTAATTCCAGTAGGAATTGCCTGGATTCTTGGCTAGAAATATCCCCAAATGACAAGAAAATGCCCACTCTCTGACCATGGCTGAATTTTACCTTTATATTCAATTGTGTCCTACATACATAGTTGCTAGGCACCTCCATGATAATAGTATTGTGGCTAACGGGTGAGACAGGTGCCAGAATGGAGCCCAGCAGGGAGGTAGGTGTTAATCAAAAGATCTCACCAATATCAAACAAATCCTTTGAAAGGTACACAAGGAGAAATACCTCAAACCATAAAGGGTCTAGAACAAAATGGCAGCCTGGCTGGAGGGTAAAGGATAGGAATGGGGAGGCAGAGACTTTGTTCTAGAAGAAACAATATTTAGATTTATAGCAAGTGGGAAAGTACCATAGATGGAGGGTACTGAAAATGCCAGGCCTATGGTAAGAGATTGCCATGAGTTCAGGGCCTGAGTAAATGTCTTGACTACAGTGGAATACCCAAAGAATGTAGTAAAGAGGGATAATGGCACAGACAAGGTAAGACTTTACTAGCTTCAAGGATTTTGAGCAACAGCAAATCACTCAGTGATTTTTTTTTGGCATGGTACAATGATAGTAGTAGATATGATCATATTTGTAGTTTGAATAGTGCTGGGCTGGAGGGAGTAAACAGATGCAGATAGATGTAGGAAGGCCATGTTATCTAGACCATCAAGATTCCAGAATTGGGGTTAGGGATGGCAGTTGAACTTGGATTGTATGCTGCTGTAGGTGCTGGAGGAAAGGTGACATATTTGAAAAGCTTTTGCCATGGAGTCAATGTAATGTTCCAGTGTTATTCCAAAGACAAAAGACATAACTCCATGTCTCGGAGCTGAGAAAGGACAGCAAGAACAGACCAGCTAGGACCTGAGTGTGCCTGTGCTCCCTCATCATCTCCATCAGTGAGTACTGCCATGCACTCCCAGGGAGCAGAGCTTTACATTTGAATTTATAAATATAGAGAGAAAGACCTCACAGAAAAAGACTCAGCAAGATCCCTGCCAAGGAGACTAGGAAGAAAACTTTACCAGTGATTAATGACAAAAAAGATAGAGATAAGGAACCTTCAGCTGAAACTGGCAACATGTTGAATTTCTGCTTCAGTGTCACTACTATCCATTGGCTTTTTTGTTTGTTTTTCTAATTTTTTGGTTAAAACTATGGCTCAATCAACTGTGCCATGATGACAGACCCTAGGGTTAAGAGTCTTTGCTTCTACTGAGCACATTTGAAAGACTCTAACTAGCAGTGTTTTCAAAGCAAAGACTCATGACCAAACCTTTGGCAGAGTACAGGGAATCATAAGAAAGAAGGGGAGTTAGTCTGATGAGGAAAGGATAGGAGCTCCACAAGGACCAAACATATCTGGGCACAGGGTCTTTTCTGAGACTGACATGCAACCAAGGACCATGTATGAATGTAACCTAGAACCTCTGCTCAGATGTAGCCTGTGGTAGCTCAGTAACCAATTGGTTTCCCATAGTGAGGGGAACAAGGACTATTTCTAACAGGAACTCAATGACTGGCTCTTTGGCCTCCCCACCCCCCAAGGGAGGAGCAGTCCTGTTAGGCCACAGAGGAGAGCTTTGCAGCCAGTCCTGAAGATACCTGATAAAACAGGATCAGATGAATGGGGAGGAAGTCCCCCCTATTAGTGGACTTGGCAAGGGGCACGGTGGAGATGAGGGAGGGAGGGAGGGACTGGGAGGGAATGAGGGATCGGGACACGGCTTGGATACAGAGTTAATAAAATGTAACTGATAAGAAAAAAATAAAATAAAAAAAAGGCATCAGTGCAAGATTATGGCAGTGGGTACAATCAGAAAGGATGTTTGCTTATTAATCAATTTGACCTGGGTTAGCTACATGGCTCACCTCTGTAATTTCTAAGAGGCACAACAACAACAACAAAAACCTGAAGAAACAGTTATTTTTAGGCTTTGCCATCTTGCCTAATTCAGCTTCCTCGGTGTAATACTCTTAAGACCAAAGCATGTGTATCCAGTGTTTACAATGTCTAGACGCACATTACTAAATTGTCCAGGACTGAAAATCCTCCCGTAATCTAGAGTCGGCTTACCTCCTGGTTTTACCTTCTTCCAGCTCTCCTTCAGAACTGAGACTGTAGTCATTCTTTCCTTAGAGGTCATGGAAGATGAGGTCTCACTTGCTGCCTGTGAAGCTGTGGCTGATTGCACTAAAACATTCTTCCTCTCACACCCTGTCATGCTACCCCTTCCTGCCCGAGCTGCCCAATCCTACACATCTCTGGCTGTCACCTGAGATGGTCTCACCTTGAGTTGCTATCCTCAGTCCTGAGCTAAGTCAAGCATCCGTTGTGGGCTTTCAGCAGGGCTTTTGACAGCCGGTCCTGATAATCAGATAAGACACATGATTTCTAAAGACAGGAACTTAACTTTTATCATCCTTGAATTACCAAACCCCATCCTACTATAAAACACAAAATGCACAGTGAGTTTTCACTAAGTAAATACAATACTTGCTGCCCAACTCCAAAAATTTGCCAGCATAACTATAATATTTTGAAAAATAACACAGCAATGGTGATATAAAGCAAACAGAGGATGAGGAACACAGTGGACAAGAAAGAAGATCACCTTTCGTTGGGACAATCAGTGCAAGAGCAGGATGGCCCTTGAAGAGCACTTATAACACACGAAGATCAAACTAGATTGCGTGTTACGTCAACACAACAGAAGGACTCCCAAAACCATTAACACTAGCAAAGAAAGTGGGTTCCAGGAGACAAGCTTCAAATACGTAGAGAACGCTAGAGGGACAATCAGTAGGAAACTGGTGGACTATGAGGTGAGAGAGCCGGCTCCATTGATCTATTCAGAAATGCAGCATGAGAGTCCATCCACCAAAGGTGTGGGCTGAAAACACTGAAAATGTACTTACCTTCAGAGGTCAAAGAATAGGAAAAGGGAGTGAGTGGTATGTGAAAATTCTTAATACTCACAATTGATAGCAGGCAGATAAAGTTTAACATGTGAAAAACACAAAAGAATGAAGATTTAAGTGCCTAAAATGAGCAAGGCATGATGCCCAAAACCTTTGGTCATTTATTCCATGAAGCAGATACCACTTCAGCACAGAAATCCAGGCTGGTGGCTAGGGAGAGGGCCCAGTTCGTAAAGACCTGTGCAAGCAGGACAACCTGTGTGCAGACTTCCCTCACCTGCATAAAAAGCTGGATTCAGTGGCATCAGAACCCAGTCCAAGAATGGGAGGATCCCAAGTGCTGTGAGAAGACAAGGCTTCTTCTGCCTTGTCGCCTCAGTTTCTTGAAAACACAGACTTGTTCCCGAAATGTGGTTTTCTGCTCCTCCCAGGTGCAGTGGACAGGAGTGAGTTTACTTCAGCTATTTTCATTCATGGGCCTCTATGGAAAAACATGTTTCTGCCATGTGTGGCTTGTCTCTGTGGTTGTGTACAGCCTGAATTGTGAGAATGTTATTCAGGCGGCCTTTCTTAAACCTCAGGGTCTAAATCGTCTGCTGTTCTGATAAAGTTGGCTCTGGCATGGGACTTCAGTCCATCTCATTTTACCCCCCCCACCTCAGGTTCATGCTACCAACTAGACTGGTAAACAGGAAATAACAGGGGGTGGAAGGTAAGAGAATTTAAATGCATTATATACGTGTACATAATGGTCACAGAACAAATTTAATTAATAAAGAACGAGAGAGAGACAGAGACAAAGAGAAGGGATAAGATGATCTGGAAAGACACCCAAGAGGAGGAAGGCATCCCTGGTTGGAGGAAGGCATCCCAGGTTGGAGGAAGGCCCAGGTTCATTCTACCAACTGGAGCAGCAACAGCATAAACCCACTACGCTAGCACTGGGGGTGGGGAGTGAGGAGATATGCAGATCCTGGGGCTGCTACGCCAACCAGTCTAGGCTGAAGATCCTGCTTCAAAAAAAGCCATCCAGAGTCTACCTGTAGCCTCTACTCTCTCTTGCACACACACCCAAAGCAGGGTGAAACAGTGGAACAGGCTAAGAAACTAGAGAAGTGAGCTAACCTTAAATGTCTTGGGGTAAACTCAGCGAAGGGCAAAGCAGAGTGAGAATAGGCCAGGTCATTTGAGGACCTGCCTTTCGGTAGAAGTTGTGAAGACAGAAGTGCCACTTTGACGTGTGGAGAAGATTAGGAGAGCTTCAAGCAGCACAGGTATAAATGCCCATAAATGGGACCAGGAGCAGTCGGTGATTCCCCCAGAGCGCTGGGTTCTGGGTTTCCTCTCCATGGTATTATCTCAGTGTGCTGGCCATATGCTCCTCCCCTTAGTAACAAGTGTCACCCTTATGTCTGGAAACTACAAAGCCACTTGAACGTTTGCTTCGTTGCTAAATACAGCTCTCATGAGGCCTTGCATGAGGCCATACAGTGTCCTCCTCCTCAGGCTGCACATGTGACGAATAAACTCTTGTCACTCTCCTGTTCGGTGTTAGTTGTTATGTTTTCAGCTATCCCTGAAACCAAAGAAGAGGAAATCTGTCTCCTACCCCAATCGAGTGGACAGAACGATATCAGATGCCAGAGTTTCTATCATAGATGCTGCATGGGTGAAGTGCCTGCCTTGGTAATTACTGGCTTTATTATAGCTGAACAACAATGGGCTATCTTTTAAATTTCATATAAGGAATTGAAAGTCAGAGAGGACAAATGGCTACTTGAGGTAAGAGAGAAGTAGCCTTTCCTTACAATCCAATACCGTAGTCTTTAAAAAACAAAACAAAACAGATTTATTTGATTATTTCACTGTGTGTGTGTGTGTGTGTGTGTGTGTGTGTGTGTGTGTGTGTGTGTAGGGGGGGATGTGCATGTGAGTGTGAGCACAGATGCTCGCAGAGGCCAGAGGTTAAGAATTTCCTGCATCAGGACAGGAGTCTATCATAGATGTTCTCTGAAAGATTCCAGCTAGCAGGGAATTGAAACAGATGCTGAGACTCACAGCCAAACTTTGCCCAGAGTGCTGGGAGTCTTATGGAAGAGTGGGCAGATAGAAGGACCCAGGGGAAACAGGATCTCCACAAGGAGACCAACAGAGCCAACAAACCTGGGCCCAGGAGTGGCCTGCAGAGACTGATGCACCAACCAAGGACCATGCATGGAGAGGACCTAGAACCCCTGTTCAGATGTAGCCAATAGGCAGCTCAGTCTCCACGAGGGATCCCTAGTAAAGAGACCCTGATGCCCTCTCTTTGATCATCCTCCCCTGGCAGGGCAGCCTTGCCAAGCCACAGAGAAAAAGAATGCAGGCTTTTCTCATGAGACTTGATAGGCTGGGGTCAGATGGTAGGGGAGGAGGGCTCCCCTTTCTGAGGACTAAGAAGAGGATAAGGGGGAAGAGGAAGAGAGGGTGAGGCTGAAAGGAAATGAGGGAGGGGACTACAATTGGGATATCAAGCGAAGAATCCCCTGGAGCTGTGGTTGCAGGTAATTGTGAATTGAAAAACAGGAACCCAGGAACTGAACTCGGGTCCTCTGCCAGTGCAGTAGTAACATCTTACCACTGAGCTGCCTCTTGAGCTCCTAATAACAGCTAGTTATTTGAAACAGTACCATAAGCCTTACTGTGCTTTTTTTGAAATTTCACATCTGAACTCCTCAATCATGCTTCTGGTGACTAGAATCATGTTTCAAAGCTTTCAACAAATTTAAAAGAAGCAAATCGGCACCCAGGTGTTTCAGGGTGCCAAACTCAACTCATTTGCAAGCACTATTATTGTTGACCTCAGGGCTCCTTATATCAGAACAAACTCAGACACAGACTCTGGGATAGTTCTTGAATATCCTCTGAAAATGAATTGCAGGTGGTCACACAACCCAACATCCTTTCTAAGGCCTTTTTTATGAGGCAGATCTGAAGCTGGAAAATGTCTCCTTTACCACAGAGGAGTTCTAGGCTAAAAAGGAAAAATAAGAACTTTATGAACTATTAAAAAATAATGCCATGGAGTTAGAGAGTTATGGATTAAGTTCCAACCCATTAATTCTTTTATTCTCTGAGTTGGAGCCAGCTGAAGACATGGGGGCCTCAGGCAATGACAGAGATAGTCAGGTCCAGAACAATCAAAAAGGAAAGAAGTGGCTGCCAGTGGGAAGGGCAGACCCACTCTTGGCATGCTAATTCAGGAAAGGACTTGGAATTCCATGATCTCACCTCTCCCAGGTAAGGGAATAAAGGGCTGATTCCTCCATTTCTTCTGGGAATTCAGTTTCTTTAAGCAATATCCTGTTTAGGCCGACTGGCTGTATTTCTCTTGAAGGAAATTGATTTCTTCATTCTTCCAGCGAATATAATCCCAACTCAGTGCTTTAGGTTTCCTCGAGGCACTACTAGCTCAAATCTAGTCTAAAGTACTTCTAGGGAACTTGTGAGATGGAAACAGAAGGTAAGGCACAGGAAGAATGTGGGCTCTGGACAGTCAGGCTTTGAACTTCTGCAGTGAGAACTGCTAAGGGCTTGTGGGGTAGGGGGGGTAGGGGGGAGGGAGTTATGTTTTGAGTCTTTGCTGAGTGGGTGTGTTTGACAATTTTCATGGGAAATCTATTTTTAAGTATGTAAGCCCTCCAAAAGGATAAATAAAAGATTATAAGAGGAAGAAACACCATAGTTTCTGGTTGTTTAAAAGGAAACTCAACAAGCCTTTACCAGCTCAAGGAAAAGGTCGGGATCAATAAAGGCCCTTACTTTAGAGGGAGATCTGTTTCCACTTTAACACAGATAAATCCTCTGGTAGGCCTTTGGAAGATCAAGGGAACATCAAACTCTGCAGAGGATCTGATCTTGTCAGGAAAACAAAACTTGCCCATTTAATATTCTCCAACAGTACCAAAAACACAGCCACCTTCACTCCTCCTGCAGCCTTCCTTGGCCCTCGGCGTGCCTGTTGCTCAAGGGCTAACCTGCAACATCAAAACAAGCCCTGACACAGGAAGACATGCTGCCTTTTTAGAACGACGAGCTTTTAATGTCTTTATTGTCATGCTGGTTACACATAATGATAGGTTTCACAATGACATTTCCACACATGTGCATCATGTGTTTAACACATCCAGCCCCATCACCCTCTCTTGCTCCTCTCACTCCGACTCATCATTCCTTTCTCTCTTGTGTCTTTTCCTGTTTGCTGTTGTCATTTCTCAGTGGGTGTGTGAGAGCTAATGAGTTTCACTAGGGTGGCTTACATGGGTGAATCATTATCTACAGCAGTGTGGGTGCAGGGCCAGGGGCTACACCACTCAAGAAAAGGGCGAGTCTTTATCTGAGGAGCAAGGTTCACTAAGGGAAATGCCAGGAATGAGCAGAGGCTGGGTAGAAGTCCTGCGGGGCACCAAGTCTCTGAGGAAAGAGGCGGCCATTACAGACAAAAATCCTGTGCGCCAAGGTATCTTGGTATAATTTTCCACCAGTTACTCTTTTTTTTTGCACAGGTGCTGTCACAAAGTACTGCCTGAACTACTGTAAAGACAAGTTCTGCCTACTTTTCGGGAGATCTCCAATGAGTCTTTTCATTTGTCTTATGTTCTTTGACAAATCTGAGTGGCAATTGTTCCAAATACTTAGCCCTCCTACACAGAGATATGCTCAGCGGTAACCAACGAATCCACAAGCCTAACAGCTGGCCGCTGCCAGGACTGCATTCAGGCTCAACTTGTCTCCTTTACCTTTTTTCCTTCCTCTCCAGAAAGCCTATCAGACGACAAGTTTGCAGGGAGTACAGTGCTCACCCTTAAATCTTCTTTCCTTTGAAAAGAGGAGCAAATCTCAAGCAAACTAAATATTATTAAAAGAGAAACCTGGTGGAATTCAGCATCAAAGTTATTCTCCTGCGTGAAATGACCTTCTGAGAGCACCTCTTCCATGGTATAAATCCTCCCAGTGTCTCAGGGTTCATCTTGTCTACACTAGGAAAATCCTTCAATATCCTCTCTCTGTCTTCCTCCATAGCTCTCAAACTCAAGTGCTTCCCAGGCACTAGCTTATTTGTAGAATGCCAGCTAATTCCCAGCTTTCCAAGGTTGAATGGATATGGAGACTTATACATGCCTCATGTAAAAAGGGCACCAGCAAGTCAGCTCCACCCATACTCACTGCCACCTGCATTTGATGAAAATGTCTCATTTTAAAGATACTGAATTTAAATCAAGCCCACTAATTTGCAGCTTCTGTTCTCAGTTGACCTTTAAGTCTTAATAATCTATGATGCACTGGCAAGAGATGAGATGTCTCCTATCAGTAAGATCATGCGTTTTAAAGCAAACATAAACAAATTAATAGGTACTTTCAAAACAATGGAAAAAGAACTAGGCAGATGGCATATGCCTGGACTCTCACCATTTAGGGAGGCGGAGCAGGAAGATGAGCTTAAGTCTGGGGCTGGCTACAAAGCAACCTTAAAGCCTGGGTCTCCCAACATCCAGTCATTGATGAGAGATGGTTGCATGGGGCCCTAACCCCTTCTGGGGAGTGGCGAATCAGTACTTGATAGCTGTTGAAGGATCAGGATGTAGTGGCACAGCCACTGGGAAACCTCATGCTTCAGGAGATAGCCTTACACCTATATTGGCTGGTTCAATTTGACACAAGCTAGCGTCATCAGAGTGGAAGGAGCCTCAGGTGAGGAAATGTCTTCATAAGATCCAGCTATCAGGCGTTTTTTTTGCTTAGTGATCAATGGCGGAGGGCTCAGCCCATGGTAGGTGGTGCCATCCTTGGGCTGATGTTTCTGAGTTCTGTATGCGAGCATGCTGAGCAAGCCTTGGGAAGCAAACCAGTGAGCAGCACACCCTCTATGGCCTCTCTCTGCTTCAGCTTCTGCCTCCAGGTTCCTACCCTACTTGAGTTCCTGTCTTGGCCCTTTTTGGTGATGAACAGCAATGTGGATATACATAAACCCTTTCCTCCCCAACTTGCCTTTTGGTCACTTTTTGTTGCAACAACAAAAACCCTAATTAACCAGGCAAGGCAGCGCACACCTTTAATCCGAGCACTCAGGGAGGCAAAGGCAGGAAGATTGCTGTGAACTCAATGCCAGCCTGGTCTACAAAATGATTACAGGACAGATAGGGCTACACAGAGAAACCCTGTCTTGAAAAACGAAACAAACAAAAAACATAAAATCAAAACAAAACAACAAAAAACCCTAAGATTATACCCATACTCGTGAGGATGCCCCATTAAACTCAGTAGGTCACAAAGCAAAAGCAAAACAGGAAAAAAGAACATGAAAGTGGAAGAAGAACTTATAAGGAGTAGTGTTTTGGCAGGAGCAGAAAGGGCATGAGAGGGTGGGGTGTGGAGTTTGATCAGATTATACATGTATAAAATCATCAAAAAAAAATTTTTTTAAAAATAAACTCAGTATTTCTGGATTAAAGTCAGAAGACCAAATGAATTTCCACACTGTCATAGGGCATTCTACTTTTTTATCTTATAAAATAAAATCTTATCAAAAGCTACCTGGTTCTAAATAGTTCCTCTCTGTAAATTTCATAACACCAATTTATGTGAAAGGAGAGAAAAAGAATAAGCCTGTCATAGAGAATGGGTTCCCAAAGTGTTGTAAGTTAAACTGGACTGAAAGGAAGAAACAAAAGACAAAGAACTCACTTTGTCTACAGAGAAAGACAGCATTCCTGGACTAAACCATTCTGTCCTCTCCTCTGTCATGGATGTTACTGAACTCCAATCTGCTTCTCCTGGAGACTAAGATCAGCCTCATAAATGGAAGCACCTTGTAGCAAGACTCCCAGTAACTAGACACAGGCCCTGATGCAAAGCCTAATGCAACAGATTGGCTCAAGGGCACCCAGTGAGCAGCAGCTAGAGAGGTGTGAACAAGGCTTCGGCATGCTTTGAAGGGAATGCAATGAGCACTAAAATTAGAGTCAGCAATTGGGTAGACACCCGTTCTTTGAACTGCTACAGTACCCTTGTTTTCACAGGTACAAAAAATCCAGATCCAAAATGCTGAATAATTTGTCCACAGACTTACTCAGTTGCGGCTTCACTAGAGTCTGGCCAAGTCTTTCTGGTCCTAAAACTCAAGACTAGTCACCACCATGGCCGCCATCAACTATGTCACCAAGAGAGTCAGCTTCATATCACAGCTGGGCTGTGAAGCTGGCATCGCTCAGTTCTCAGCTTAATTTTGTTAAAGTCATATAATGTAAGCCAATTGCAGAATACAACCTACCAAAGACATAGAAAGTCACCCCTGTTATTTATAAAATTCAAATACATATTCAGCTCTAATTAATTTGCTTGAGGTTCCCAAACACAATAAGGGTAAACATTCAACTGGTTGTTTTTTGTTTGTTTGTTGAGACAGGGTTTCTCTGTGTAGCCTTGGTTGTCCTGGACCCATACTTGTAGACTATGCTGGCCTTGAACTCATAGAGATCTGCCTGCCTCTGCCTCCCTGTGTGCTAGGATTACAGGTGTGCGCCACTGTACCCAGCACATCCAACGGCTCTTAAGGTATTTTGTTGACAAGTTTATTTTTATTATTTAAGTTACTGTGAAAGGAACAAACAATTTTATTGAAAAGATTGTGAAAAGATTTTTATTGAAAAGATTACTCAAGTCACCAGATATTGAGGATCCACTTGTTTTGGCCTCTGAGCCCAGGGGAAGGGACCAGACAGAGAAACCCCACGTCTAGGAGAAACTGACTTTGCTTTGCTTAAAGTTTGAATAAACAAAGCTAAAGAGGGAGAGAGGAGCTGAAGTAAGTGTTTCCTGGTATAGGCTATGGAATAAATGGAAAACTTACTCTAGACAAGGAAGAAAGGAAGGGTTTTCATGAGAGAGTGATATTTAAATGTTTGGAGTTTGCAGTAGAGCGAGAAAAAGGCTGGGAAAGGGTTCAAGAGCCAATATTCTGCACAGAAGGACAGAAAGCCAGTGATGCAATGAACTGAATCCCTTCTGGGCAATAACAGCCACTGTGAGTGGGCACAGGGAACCAAGCAGGGGTTGGAAGGGCCAACTCAGCAACAGACACAAGCTGGCCAGACCTCTGTAGGATGAAAATACCATGGAACAGGTCTGGCCTTTATTTCAAGGGCAGCAGAAAGCTGTGGCATGATTTGATCCTGGTGGGAGCCACCCAAACGAGTTGATGGTTTCATTGTGGCCACTGTGTGCACAGCGGACAAGAAGATCAAGAAGATGAGTGTAGAAACAGGAGACACCTATTGCAGTGTGAGAGAAACCTTTTGAAAGACCCCAGCCTCACCCTAAGTTAAACATAGCTAATGCCATTTTGTGAGACACCACTGTTTTGTAAAACTCTGAAGGCCAGATGAGAAACTGGAAAATTACTGAGAAATCCTAGCTGTGTCACCCACTTGGGATATCTGTGGTCAGGCTGCCCCAGTCATACTAAAAACAGTTTGTGTTAATCACTCTCATAGATATCTGTGAGACTGTTTCAGCTAAGATAGGGAAAAACAAAATAACAGGTGGCGGGCCACGTCAAGGGGTCATCCTACCCCCCTTGACCACCCAGCTCCTGGAATCTTGGTGCCCCTGCCAAACTTTGACGCAAATTGTGGTCTCGTGTAAACGTACCAATCAGCCCCCTGTAACCATGCCCTCTCGTTTCTGTACCAGTGCTACTGCCTCTAAAACCCTATAAAAACCCCAGTTTTTCCCCAAGCAGGCGCGCAGGGCCTTCCCGAGTGACCTTGCTGCCCGAGTACTCGTGAATCAAAATAAAAGCCTCTTGCTGTTTGCATCCGAATGGACTCGTTGATCCTTGGGAGGGGGTCTCTCTGACGGAAGATACCCTCCGGGGATCTTTCACTTTTTGTTTTTCTAGCGCAAACTCCAATCATTTAAACTTCACCTTCTCAGGGAAGCCCTCCTTATCTTCCTTGTCTAGAGTAAAATTTCCATTTAGTTTATTGCTGGGCTCTCTTGCAGAAAACCTGCCATGTGCCTTCTGGTCCCACCTTCCTACCTCCCTAACCTGCATCTGCCTCAGAGACTGGCTGGCACTCTTTTAATGAGTGCCTTTAGTCCAGTTCACACTGTGGGAAATCCAAAGCAGAAGTCAGGAGGAAGGACACTCAATCCAGCCCCAAACCAGACTCTTCAGTACTTACAGGTGATAACTGAAGTTCTTATGGCAAGGTTGTTGGTCATGGCAGGTGGGCTCATCACATGATCTCACCCAGGAGGCCTCCTCCCCCATTCCACCCCCACCACCGCCCCAGCTTCTCCTGAGATTCCAGTAACCTTCCCTTCCTATTCCCCTTTAGGCTTTGAGTAAACTCATAAAAGGTTGCCACCAACCTCCAGATACCTTGCTGTGCCTTGTTGTTTGAAAACAATACCTTTATTAAACCCCAGTTAAATGACTCAATTTGTGTACACCATCTGTTTCCTGTGGTACAGAAAGAAGGAAGAAAAATTTAATATTGAAGAGTTCACAGACTCTGATCCTTAACTGATATTCTCTTCCTTGGAGGTTTCCTGCTAATGACTGGAGGGTCATAAACCCAAAAGGGTTCACATTCCTGTATCATTTGGGGACAGTACGCTATAAATTGATCAAAGCTGTAAAAAGCCAAATGATGTGTTAAAGACTCTGAAAAGAGAGTTCACTGCCATCTGCACAAAATATGTGACTAGAGTCTAAGAAATGAGAGCCACAACTCGAATGCTTAGATATCTGCCAATCACTCAATTCTTCAGTCAATGAGCACTGAGTGCCCACTACTTGCAAGGTACATTTTATGAACTGTACCTAAAACAGAGCCTAGCATGCAAATGCCTAGGAACTTATGTACTAGAAGAGTGGGAAACTAAGTCAACACTACCCTACAAGTTTACATAAAGAGATAAAAGAGCTTGTGAAAGAGAAAGCCATTGCTTGCTATGTTGAGTTGGAGCAGAGGAACAAGGGTGAAAGACCAGATAGCTGGCAGAAAAGCAGAGTCTGGGAGAAGCTGGAAAGCAGGGTCTTTGAGACAATAAAAGGCCTTTGCTGCTGGAGCAGAACCTGAGGGCACTTGGTCATCTCTGCAGTCAGGAAAGGGAGTTTGGGGAGACCAACAGCTTCTGAGGAACTCCAGATTCTATTTTGAGACAAGAAGCCCTAGAGGTTTTGAGTAGAGCAGTTGTTGTAGTTTTAAAGGGGTCATTCAGGTGGCTAATATGTTTGCCGTGGTTTGGATTGTAAGTGTTCCCTGAAGACCTAATGTGTTAAATGCTTAGTGCCCAGCCCATGATTTTATTGGGAGGATGCAGAGACCTTAAAGATTCAGAACCTAGTGAGAGGTGTTGGGTCTTCGGTGGGCCCTCAAAAGCCACTGTGGCACCCAGCCCCTTCTCCTCTCCCTTTCTCTTTTACATCTCAGCTCTGAGGTGATTGCCAAGCTCTAAGATGTGCTCCATACTACCATAATGTCACAGGCCCCTTGGCATGGAGTTAGTGAGCTATGCATAAAGCATAGAAACTACAAACAAAACAACCACCTTTTAAAACTTGATTCTCTTAGGTATTTTGTTACAGTGGTAGAAAAATTAACTATTGCAATGATGCAAAGACAGTAGAAAGAAAAAAACCCAAACAAGAAAAATTCTTACTTGGTAAAAGTCTAGGGCACAAGTGTGACTTGGGCCAGAATGGTCCCTTTCCATTTGCAATACACCCATGGAGAGCTGAGTAGGTCTGGGATACATCACTCAGATTCAGGAGCTGAGAGACCAGGTCTGAGCCAGGGGTGAAATTTGAGAAGCATCAAGGTCAGCTCTGAGGATGGATGAAGATGCTTAGGGAGGTAAGATAGAGAGAATACCCCAGTTCTGGGGATGGAAACCTGAGGCACTGAGGCAGGCACATTGGCATGAGGTGCTGAGAAGGAATGGGTAGTATGGCAGGAAGAAACAGAGAGAGGTGGTATCCCCAAAGCCAGTGGAAACTGCGGAGGAAGAAGGAGATTGGCTGTCATCAGTCAGTGTTGTTGCTAGATCCTGTGAGAACACAACCTGGAGAATAAGACTTGGTAAGAAAGGGTCACTGATGCAGGTGGGCATCTAGGGCAGAAAGCTGGTAGAGAAGATGGGGACCCACAATTATTCTGGAGTTCCTTAGGAGGGAGTTGTAGGGCAGAGACTGGTATAGCAAGGAGTTAAAAACTCCCCTCCCCTCTCCTCTCCTCTCCTCCCCTCCCCTCTCCTCTCCTCTCCTCTCCTCTCCTCTCCTCTCCTCTCCTCTCCTCTCCCTCCCTCCCCGCCAGTCTCTCATTCTCTTCTAGCATCTTAGTAACCTGCCACAATTTCATCTTAGAAAAGAACTCAGTGGGGTACACAAACAATAACCTTCTAGAAAGCAAAGGGGATGGGGCCAGGAAAACACAAGGTCAGGGACCCATGGGTCCCTGTTACAGAGCACAGGTTCTAGTCACAGATAGTCTAGGGAGAGGTGGCCTCCTGCCTACTTTCCCCCCCTGAAAATCTAGAAGTGAAATAAGTCCTTACTGTGTGAAGGATTTACTTCACACAGTAAGGACCAGAGAGTAGCTGTTGAGTATCTGAGCTGGAAGAGAGTGGGGTATCATCATGGAGGATGGAGGAGAGAAGGGAATCATCATGGAGGACAAGATGACTGGGCAGCATTTTAGACCTAAATTGGCTTTGGTGGAAATCCAGAAAAATGGCAATATCCATAAATGACTGTAATTTTAATCAAAGGTGATAGAAAAGTTGGCTGTCCATATAAGGAAAGTATGGACTGCATGGTGACTTGCAGAGGGGAGAAGCGGAGCCCAGAGGTCACGCTGGTAGTGTTCACCTCCAGTTACCACAGGAGGTGCTGTTCCAACCTGAGTATAGAGGAGATCGTGGCTATGATTGCAGGCAGACCAAGTTCAAGGAAATGTGAATGTCCCTGCCGTCCCCAGACAGGAGGGAGAGAAACAACACAACAACATTCAAATGTATGGAAATTATCTTGATTTCACATTCTTTCTCATTTGGCATTTGAGGCTAAGAGAATGTAAAAAATAGATCTGAAACCCCATTTTAGAAAGCTCTTTTATAAATTATTTCTGTTATGTAAAAGCCCATCTACTAGGTAGAATTGGGGAGGGGGAACTAATGACCCCTGACGTTAAAATTTAAAATATCCCACATGCAAGTCCACCTTCCTCCATCCTTTTGTATTGCAATAGCCAGTAAGAATTAGAATTGCAAAAAATGCTAAGAGAGGTACATGGAAATTATACAACCAAGTCAGTTCTCAGTGATATTGAGGCAGGAATATGAAATGAATACAGGAAACACAAAGACACACATGGATGCCAGGGACTTGGGGAGACATGTGGAAATGTGTATGCGTGTCTGAGGAAGCCAACTGATAAAACATTGTTTTTTTATTTTGTTTTTGCTTCGTCCTGAGTAAACCTTAAAGATGAACACTACTCACTCTGGTTACATTTCAATAACAATAATAATGACATAGTTCTTATTCTACTTGCAAACTATTTTTACTAAATAGCTTTTAAAATATTTACTTGTAACTGGAAAGGCCTTCCAAATGTCTGGTTGTTAAAAACCAAGTAAGTACCAGCATAGACTTTTCAGCACTCACTGATGACCATTTTTCGAGTTATTATTTCCTGTAATTTCCTCACTTCTTGTTCGGTGGTTCGAATAAAAATGGCCCCGTGGACTCACGTACTTGCATGCTTAGTACTCAGTTGATAAACTTTTTGGAGAGAATTAGGAGGTTGGCCTTGCTGGGGGGGGGAGGATGTGTGTCAGTGGCTTTGCTGGGGGAGGTGTGTCAGAGCACGTGGGCTTTGAGGTTTCCAAAGCCCATGGGTCCAGTCTCTCACTTGCTCTCTCTGCTTGGTTCCTGCAGATCAGAAAGCAAAGTTCTAGGCTACTGCTCCAACACCATGCCTGTCTGCTTTCTGCCATGACTGATGACGAACTAACCTTCTGAAACCGTAAGTAAGCCCCCATCTACATACATTATTTTATAAGAGTTGCCTTGGTCATGGCGTCTCCTCACATCAATAGAATACAGTGACTAAGATATCTTTCCTGTATTTTCTTTCGTCCCTCCCTACCCCTCCCTTCCGTCCTCCATCTTTGCCTTCCCCTCCCCACTCCTTCCCTGTCTTCTTCCTTTCTACATTTCTATCAGCACAAAATGAAGAAAGAAGTATATTTTCTTGGGCTGAAACAGAGACGAAGGGGCACTGGCTTCTAAATTTCACCTTGCTTTCTACTGCTTTCTACTTGTTGGAGGACCCACCTCCTCCAACAAAGCCAACCTCCCAATTCTCTCCAAAAAGCTCATCAACTGGAAACTAAGCATGCAATCAAGTTGAGAGTAATTTTATTTATTTATTTACCTGTTAATTAATTAGAGTCTCAGAGATCAACCCTGGGGCTTGGTACTTGATAGGTAAAAGCTCTACCTCTGAGCTACACCCCCACTACAGATCTAAAGTAGTTCATTATTAATCCTAGAGGCTCATGTGCAAAGTGATTACAACAGAAGGAAGAGGCTCTCCATGTAAGCGTTTTGGTGTGATGCGGAAGATAAAAAATGTGCACCTGTTTTAAATCTTCCTGGTGTCTCCCTCCACCCACCGCCATACAGCAACACAGAAGGAGTTGGTCCTGTGGAAGAACTGTACTTGTTAAAATATCTTGAAGTAATAACCTCTGCTTTGGATGTTCGGTGCTTAAATTGGCACCAGCGTGGCTAGGTGCCTTGTCATGGCTGATTCTGTGTGAACATACATAGGCTGTGGTATCCAGATATTTAGTCATTCTTGGCTGGCTGATGCTATTAAAGTTTTTGTTTAGTTTTAGAAATGAGATCAACTGTTAAGTGTGGAGGCTGAATAAAGCTAATTACTTCTCCATGTTAAGGGACCTTTTCCAATGTACAAAAAGGCCTTAAGAAAAGACTGGCCTCCTCCAAATCCAAGCAGATAGCCATGTGAGCTTTCCCAAGTCTCCATTCTGCCCTTCTCTATACATTCTGGCCTTGCAAGCCTCTACAGTCACACAGTTAATTTCATAAGCATCTTTCTGCTTCCCCCTTCCTTTCCCCTAGCTGTTGGGTTTCTCTGGAGAACATGATGGTGCCCCATGGCTCTGACCGGGCTTCTGTTCACTGCAACTGAATGTGACCCTCTGAGGCACATGGAGGATCTTCCACTCTATTAGCTAAATAACTGCACATGCCTCTGTGACTCAGCTTCCAGATCTGTAAAATGAGACTATGAGTAATACTGATCCCACAGCCTATTGAAAGAGCTGTATGAGGCTACATGCATAAAAGCAATACTGATGTAAGGTAACTCAGTTGTCATGAGAGATCACACAGCCACCACATAATAAGGGCAAATGGCTTTGCCATAATTCTTCAGGGATAATTATTCTTCTGTCATTGTTGCATTCATTTAAGATAATGATTTCCTTTAAATCTGACTACTGAATCAAGTCATTGCTGCACATTTGAAAGCTCAGAGAAGCACAAGAAAAGGTTCAGATGTGTGGACCTGGAGCAGCTGCTATCTGCTTCCAACTTCTGTTTATTGAGGTATTTTGACCCAGGCAGACCAGAAACCAAGTTTTGTTTCTTTAAGTGGGATATAACTATATAACTCAATTTAGATTCCTAAGCTCTGGATCCTCCTGACTGAGCTCCCAAGTACTGATGGTACAGCCCCCTCCCCTAGACCTTA
Organism: Psammomys obesus; assembly: GCF_907164565.1. Taxonomy (NCBI): domain Eukaryota; kingdom Metazoa; phylum Chordata; class Mammalia; order Rodentia; family Muridae; genus Psammomys; species Psammomys obesus. The sequence goes on from NW_026585742.1 coordinate 2,766,497, forward strand.
GCACAACTGAGGCCATGATGGAGGTTCCATTCTCAGGCCTGAGAACCCACCAAATAGGCAGCAACACTTGCCAAAATGGGAACAAAGACCTAATTCATGAAATTCCATTGTTCTGGAAAAGTTCCTAAATGCACTAACCTTGCCTTTTGGCTTCTGTAGTTTCACTTCTAGCTAACTGTTCTTCTGAACTCAGGTATGTCAACCCACGAGGTGGGTTTTGTGCTTAAAGGCTCACTCTTCTGGGGATAGGCCCACGACTGCACTCAGGTTCCACATACCCAGTGTAGCTGTCATCCAGCTGACAAAGAATTCCTATTGGCCTATGTCTTCTCTGGAGGATGCTCCACAGCCCTGGGATTACAAGCGTGTCCTCTGTGCCCTGCTATGCAATGCAATGCAGTACATTATCTCTACCTTATGGGTGTAGGTGCTACTTTGATGTCTGTATTGGATACTTATTGATCTGACAAAATACTAGACATAAACAATGTTAAATAAATGAAAAGTTTATTCTGGCTATAACTTCAGAGGAAACAGTCCATCACAATGAGAAAGGCATGGATGCTGGGATGGATAGACCTGTCGTAGAAGGCATTTGAGGTGTGGGCTCAAGAGGCAGAGACCTCATAGAATTAAGGCCAGGCCAAATGGAATCACCACCCCCTCAGGACCCAATTTTTGAAATAATCTGAAACCTCCCAAAACAGTGCCAGCTCATCGGAACCACAGGTTCAAACACAGGAGCCTATGGGGGCATTTGCCATGGAAACTCTAAGAGTTCGCATTTTGTAGATGACAATGTTACAGATTAGGGCATGTAAATAACCAGCCCCAAAGTTCACAGTGATTTAGTCAGGCATCAAGCACAGCGGATGATGGGTGTGCTCCTCATTAATGCATTTGCTAGCATGGAGGTGGTGTATGTCAGCAACACTTGTGTGGGTAAAACAGCATGTGCACACTGCTCAGTGTGGAAACAAATACAGAGTCTCCCATCCAGAACAGCATTTGAAGTGGAAGCCTGTCCCATATTAGCTACTCTTGCTAACAATATCCTTCACTTCAGATAGAGACATCCCCTGGTAGACACTCTGAAATTCCCTGGAGTAACACAGGTTCATCCATTTGAAACCGCCTGTATACCACAGGCACATTTTCTTTCTGTGTAGCCCTTTGAGCTAAGAAGGGCAGGTACTATTAACTCCATTTCACAGGTGAAGGAACTGAGCTCTGGAAAGGTTAAATAAGTTGTCCAAGGTCACACAGCAAATTAATGTACACAGGAGATGGGAAAGCCTATCTCCTGACTTCCCACCGAGGGCCTTCCCACTTTCCATCATGCTGAGCTCCCTCACTTATCATTCCCATCAGTCCTAGGGGCTGCAGTTGATGAGGGATGCTATCAGTCCCTCAGCAAGAAACTGTCCTCTCTGGGTAAGAAAATGGACAAACATGTACATGCTTGCAAACAGACAGGAACACAAACACAGTCCGCTGTAACTGCATCTGCTAAAACAGCCCAGTAAAGGATGGAGAAAAACTCCCAGGTTGTCTTTTGGAAATGGAGCCTAGAGAGTAAATTTCATCATGAAATGGAGCTGTTGGTACATGAGTGGACTGCATTAGTGGTGGCACAGCGAGGGGGCTACAGGGCCAAGGCTCACACTGTACATTGCTCTTAAGGAGTGACAAAGCAAACCACAGTGGTCAAGAAGAAGAGCTAAGAAGGACCAGAGGTAGCAGGTCCACTGCTGCCCTTATACAACCATTTTTAAATTCCAGGATATGGACCAGGTTTTGTGAGAATTAAAAATGCATGTTTAACTAATTTTATATGAGGTTGATAAGAAGAAAAGAGAAGGGTGTTAGTGATAATGAGGATTATGACCGTAGTCAAAAGTAAAGAACATCGAGAGGCAAGATGTTGCACCGCAAATACTGCAGCCAAGCCAGGGGTTGAATGGAAACACTTGCCTTTAGTTAGCTATGCCATCTGGCAGTTTCCTGCCACAGCGGCATTGCTGATAGCGTAGTAGAAGGGAACTTCCTTCAGCTGGTTGGATGAGTGCAGAGATCTTAAGGGAGGAAGAGCTACAAGATCTGATTCCCAGAGACAGGGAATGCTACCAGCAGCCATTCCCAGGAAACCGAAACAGGCATGCTTCCAACCATGCTGTCTGAACAGTACAGATGCTTTTTTTTCAAACAAGAACAATAAAGGTAGACTCCTGACACTCAGGATGGAGGGCAAAGTGGGCTTCCTCTACAACATTAGCAAAAGGTAGTTAGAAGTACCATACTGACACCAGGAGACCGGGCGCCTTCTCAAGGAGGAGCTTGCTGTATATCACAGAGATTCAACGTGTGGACTAAAGTATCCTGCCAAATGAGAGTGAGTGCCAGTATTTAAAAAAGAAAGGCAAATTTCATCTAAAGCAACAGGGTCTCTCTGTTCTGGCTGTGAAGTGAGAGAATTCTATGAAAAGTTCAAGAAAGACTTTTAAACAAATATACTTTTCACTAGAAATTTGCCCTGTCACACAGAGTGCAAATAATCCAGGATTCAAAATGTTCTCTGCATTCCAACTTAGAGGTACAAAAACATGAGAAAGCATGAAAGGAAGGACTTTGTTCTTAGTGTAAATAAAACATCACGAAATGACCCTCATCTCACGGCTGCCTTTTTGAACATTCTTGACATGGCTGACAGCTGGTTCACACAGACACTCCTCCTGGCCCTGACCCAAGCACTCTAACGCCAGATCTGGGAGACTTGATTCACTCATTCCCTTCATTTTTTAGCTCTGATATATGTTTCAGCCCAACCTCTTGATTCTTTGCTGTCCATCCTACTTTCCTTGGGTCTGAGGGAGCCTGGAAATGTAACCAACAAGCACAAAGACTCAAAAAGTGTTAAAGGTCATGGACATTCATATAGCACTAATTTAACCCTGTAACACATTAGCAGAAATTTCCCCCTTGAATTTCTATTGTCTCAAAGAAATGTACATACTGACGCTGAGCACAGGAGCCGTTATAAATGGTAGAGCAGGTACTCAGAGGCTAGGATGGTACTAGAAATCATGGTCTTCCCACAACATTGATGTGACGAAATGAAGTAGGGTCAGAAAGAAGATCTTTCCCCTCTGCTTACATGTGTTAGCACACAGCCGTGTGCTGCCTAAATCTACGTCAACTTGACACAAGCTACAGTCAGTTGAGAGGAGGGAACTTCAGTTGAGAAAATGCCTCCATAGTACAGGGCGTCAGGTAAGTCTGGAGAGCATTTTTGTTAATTAGCGATTAATGTGAGAGGGCTCAGTTCATTATGGATGGGGTCAGCCCTAGGCTGGTGGTCTTGGGTTCCCCAGGAAAGCAAGATGAGCAAGCCATGGGGAATATGCCAGTAAGTAGCACTCCTCCACGGCCTCTGCATCAGCTCCTGCCTTCAGACTACTGTCCTGTTTGTGTTCCTGTCCTGTTTTTTCCTACAGTGACTTTGATGTGAAAGTGTAAGCCAAATAAACCCTTCCCCGACTTGTTTTTGGTCATGGTATTTCATCACAGCAATGATAACTATTGGTATAATGTTCTTTTGGAATGTATACACCCACCCTTGTTCATTCAAATGCTGATTTCTCTCCCCCACTATCTGGTTTTAATCCGGACAGTGCATTGTGATACTTATTCTAAGCATCACCTGTCTCCAGTTTGTGTAAACATGCCACCATTTGTTCTCTAAAATGTCAACTAAAACAACCAGCTGCAATGTTGAGCAATGGAGAGGATAGGGTGGGACATCCTGGTTCAGAGTGGGAGGAAAGGAAGGAGCCAGCAGAGAGGAAGGAATGGGAGGCAAAGGAGGAGGAGAAGTGGCAGGAGAGAAGCTGGGAATGCAGAGGCTGGAGGAGAGGTCTTAGAACGATGTGGAGAAATGAACCGGACCTAAGATATCACTAAAAGCAAATATAGTGGGTAAAATCTGAATGGTAGGAACTATGCGGGCTTGGAGGTTTAGGATGGAGTAACTATTGCCTAGCATTGTGTTCTAGCTTAAACTAAATAAATCCTAGTCTTTGTGTGGTGGTTTGGTTATACAGCTGTTTAGGATTAACTGCAGCTTTACTGAAAGATATATCAATAGTAAATATTAATGACCTCATACAACAGTAACCCCAGCTAAGACAACCTGGTACTGAGCCAAATAGTAGAAGGCAGAGATTATTAAGATGCTATCATAGTTCTTACAGAGTTAAGTTTAATGCAGTTTCTCAAACTGTTCTTTGGAACACAAGGGAATTTTATGACCCTTTAAGATGTGGAACCTGCAAATTTCATGATTTCCTTGTCTTTAATTGCTTAGTAGTATTCCATTGTGTAAATGTACCACAATTTCTGTATCTATTCCTCTACTGAGGAACATTTGGGTTGTTTCCAGGTTCTGGCTATTATGAATAAAGCTGCTACAAATGTGGTTGAGCAAATGTCCTTATTGTGTACTTGAGCATATTTTGGATATATGCCTAGGAGTGGTATAGCTAGATCTTGAGGAAATGCTATAAAATCATGAAATTTGTCAGCAAATGGTGGGATCTAGAAAGAATCATCCCGAGTGAAGCAGAAAGACACACACTTATATACTCACTTATAAGTGGATACTTGACATATAATATAAGATAAACATACTTAAATCTGTACACCTACAGAAGCTAACCAAGAAGGTAAGATGATCAATCCTCACTCAGAAAGATAAACAAACAGGATGGACATTGGAAGAAGGAGAAAACAGGAAACAGATCAGGAGCCTACCACCGAGGGCCTCCGAAAGACTCTACCTTGCAGGGTATCAAAACACTTGCTGAGACTCAACCAAATTTTGGGAGGAGTGAAGGGAATCTTAAGAAAGAAGGGGGAGATAGTAAGACCTGGAGAGGACAGGAGCTCCACAAGGAGAGCAACAGAACCAAAATATCTGGGCACAAGCGTCTTTTCTGAGACTGATACTCCAACCGAGGACTATGCATGGATATAACCTAGAACCCCTGCTCAGATGTAGCTCATGGCAGTTCAGTGTCCAAGTGGGTACCCTAGTAAGGGGAACAGGGACTGTCTCTGACATGAACTCAGTGGCTGGCTCTTTGATCACATCCCCCTGAGGGGGAAGCAGCCTTACTAGTCTACAGAGGAAAACAATGCAGCCAGTCCTGATGAAACCCGATAAGCTACGGTCAGATGAAAGGGGAGGAGGACCTCCTCTATCAGTGGTCTTGGAAAGGGGCATGGGAGGAGATGAGAGAGGGAGGGTGGGATTGGGAGGGAATGAGGGAGGAGACTACATCTGGGATACAAAGTGAATAAACTATAATTAATATAAAAACAAAAATTTAATTTAAAAAATATATGGCAGCTGTGGAAGGATGTCGGTCATTAGGGACCTTTGAAGGGGATACTGAGACCCCAGAGGCCATTATGTGAGCACTTTACTCTCCTTACCCTGCCAGGGGAGCCTGCCCATTGGAAGCCCAAAGACAGCAGTGGTCATGGGCTGTCTGGGATCTCACAATTTATAAACCAAAATAAACCTTCCTATAAGTTGTTTATCCCAGTTTTTCTGTTGTGGTGAAGAAAAGTGAGTAATACGGCCTTCTGTTTTAGAGTCCCTTATTGAGGAATTGAGGACACCCTGGCCATGTACTTGGTAAACTGACTCTAAACTAGGCTCTGTGATTGAAAGCTTAGTGGTCCAGTCCTATTTATACAGCCAAGAGACATGGCTTTATGTACAGGAAGATGGCAAGGCATACAAGATGTTATTCAGTAGAGAAACAAATGACTAATAAAACCTGGCACATGTGCATGCCTGATGAGTAGATGGTGACTAGATTGTCTGGCAGAATGAAAAGAGGAGGAAAGCTCTAAAAAGATCTAGATGAGAACTACAGCAAGGCTAAGGCAAAGTAGAGGGAGGAAGGAAGGAAAGAAGAAAGGAAGAAAGAAAAGGAGGGTAGGAGGACAGCAGGGCAGGAGAGAAGGAAGAAAGGAAAGAAGAAAGGAAGAGGGAAGAAAGGAAAGGAAGGAGGGCAGCAAGGCAGGAGGAAGGAAAGAATGATGGAAGGAAGGAAGCAAGGGAAGAAGGGAGGAAGAGACTTGTGATTGGTATGGATTTCTTTCTGGTTTCTCCTGCTTCTGCTATGGACCTGGGATGACTTATTTATGTTAATGACCCCAGAGAAGCGATGCTGCTTTTTCACCAGGCCAGTTAGCATAGTGGTTTTGGACACTGTTCCTAGAAGCACAGCCTCAGGCCTATTTCAGGGACTGCCCATGATTCCTTGACTTGCCTCATATCCTTTAATGAACTTCGTTGTTCTTTTTACCAGCCTGGACCCATTCTATCATTTGTGACTAAAACACCTGACCACATCTTCCTGCCCCTCTTCCAATATCTAGGTAAAAATTGTTTGAGCTATTCACAGCCTAACCATTCTCTCTGGAAAACTATAATCCAGCAATAATTTTCTGTGGATTCTCCAAATGAGCTCCTTTCCCTCCAAGTCCTAAGGAAAGAACGAAATGCACTCTTGCTCCAGAACCCCACCTGCATTACTTTTCCAACTCAATCTTCTTATTAGCCTAAGGCTGGCCTATTAATTGGATGAAATACCCTTTGCTGTCGGTGACCACAGCAACATCTTCCTGTGAGTCAAAAGTCTCACTCCTCATCTATCTTTCCAGATAGAAACATGTCCAGGACCCCAGGGCTTGGTCTGCAAATATGTGTGTGTCTGTCCCATTCTCCAGCAATCATTTTTACTCCTTATTTTTTGTTTGTTTTGTTTCACTGTGGTCTTTTTAGTAAACTCCTGGAATATGGTGAGAAACCTGACAAAATTATCTCAAAACAGAACTGAGCAGTCTGCATAAGAAAGCATGTTTCCATAGTCAAAGCTGGCCAGTAAAATCTTAAGCAAGAGTTGTCCAGGGCGTGTCTCCCCAGAAGAAGGTCTGGATGTCTTCCTTGGCCACCACCATAAAGCAAGCCAGGCCATGAAGGAATAGCACTTGGAAAGTGCTGGGGGGTGACGGGGCCGAGAACACAGCCCAGTGGATAGAGCATGTGACCTTGACCTGGGAACTCCAGCCACGTTGTGTCCAGCCCCTGTGCAGTGGGGAGGATGTGCGGGGGAGACAGGAGAGTTACCAGAGCTTGCTGGGCAGTCTGTTGCCTGCAAAAGCAGCGAGCTCTAGATTCAGTGGGCAACCTGTCACAGGCAGATGAAGCTGTGTGAGAGAAAAGGATACTTCATGTCCTCCTCTGCACTGTGTATGTGCACACACACTCATATATGTATGTTTATGTATAGATATATTCCACCACACATAGACAGGTGCTAGAGAAAACTGTCTCAACAGTCATCTTCTAGAGGGGCATCAGCATATTTTTTGATGCAGTAATTAACAAAAGATTCAGATCCACTGTTCAAGCTCCCATCGAGGCCTACTTAGCCCCCTTATCTAGTCAAAGCAAACTTAGTTTCACATCAGCTGCTTAATGTTAAGGATTTATTTCTTATGCAAAAAAGTTTTCCTTCTTACGAGATTGGAACATTTTTGTTGTTGTTGTTTTGTTTTAAATCACATTTTCTTTTCAATTTTGCAGTAAGCTCAGGTGTCACAAAGATGAAAAATCTGCAGACAGGATTTTGGCTCCATCTGGCAGGAGACTCACAGGTTTGCCCAATCCTGCCAACAGCAGATTAGCAGTGACTCTATGTCACGTGCTTACTGGTGTTGGGAATGGAAACAACACTAGCGGCATGCCACAGTTTACAAAGATTTCTGTTCCACCCCACGTGAAAGCACTGAGTGCCAAGGCTGTCCTATTTGTGGGGCTTGAAGTGGCTGGCCTCCATGAATACGCAGGCCCTTGGTTAATAATATATGCCAAGAACTTGGAGATCATCTCTGAGGTAGAAACTAGGTGCAGAAATGACAAACTAAGAGCTCTGTGTTCCGCTCACCTTTATTATTCACGTCTTTATTTTGATAGTATAGAGACATAATCAAAAAGAGGGTGGCTTAGGTGGTAAGATACATGCCTTGCCAGCATGAAGGAGACATGGTTTGATCCTTGAACCCACATAAAGCTGCTAGCTGTGTTTCTATGCACCTGAGATTCCAAGGACAGGGAAGTGGAAGTCAGAAATATTCCTGGGGTTTGTTGGACAGGCGGTCTAGTCTAAACTGGTGAGGTCCAGGCAAGCAACAGACCCTTTCCAAAGGAGGTAGACAGTGTTGCAGCAGATGTCATCACATCAGAGCTTGTGCTTCAAGCTCCACACACACACACACATGTTGACACACACACACACACACACACACACACACACACATACATGTGAATAAACACACAAATACACATACATGCATAGATAAAAGAAAATTAAGTTATATATGAAGTTTGTTGGAAAAATTCAGGCTAAAAGGGTTAAGCTCTATTCCACACTTCAGGAAAGAGAAGTGAACAGTTTTAATATGTATTGTGATGGTCAAAATCAAAGACAAATCCAAATCCAGTAATTAACCCAAGGTCAAAGCCAAGAATATCTATTTATTAGTGCCCTCTCTAGCTCTGTGTCCAATTAAGTCCCAGCATTTCCCTAGACTTTTCCCTCCTGGTCATATGAGTGTTTAATACCTGTCAATGCAATTTTCTTGATTGCTAATGAAGTGCTCCTTGTTCATTCCATTAGTCCCTATCATCACTATATTAAGTCTTCCTCCCTGGCATTTTCTCCCTAGCCACCACTATGAGCCAGGGAAGCAGCTAGTTTTCCCTGGGTTTGATCTCTTAGATCCCAGCAAACCATTTTGGTGCTTTTTTTTTTTTTTTTCTCACAAATCAAACCAATCCAGCATCTTGTAAACAACCAGGCAAGCACTGTAAGGCTGAGTTGAGCCTGAACAAGCTACGCAATTAAGCTGTGATACCATCACTCCTCTAGTTTACAAGATAATCATCTGATTCCCTTTTGTTAAACTATTCACCCTTTGGCTTTCTGGTCTATTCACTTGGGAACTAGATTATAGCAGCCAGGGCTAAAGCTACAAAGGAACAGTTGTGGCTTGTTACAAGTTTAATTAACGCCTTACAATGCCAGTCCAATTGCTGGCTTAATGCTGTCTCCTGCCACAAAGCTCCTCTATCGTGATGCCTTCGGTAACTTTCTTGAATCATCTTTTCCCTAGAAGTTTCTAAAACTCTTCCTCCTGTATAATTAAACATTAACAGGGGATGTGGCTACATTATTGTAACAAACTGTAAAATTTCCCGTCCGCAGTTATGTTGGCATATTTGGTGAAAGGGCTTAAGGAAGATGTGAAAATGGTGAAGTTATCTTGATGTTATCTTGTTATCATGATAACATCATAATATATCAAAGTCCATACTGTAAAATCTCACCCACCATACTCGATTTCATTCCTTGGCACTCAAACTGCACAAAAAACATGCCACTGGAAACACACCGTATTCCCCAAAGAGCATCAACAAAGACCACACCCAGGAAACTGTTTCAACCACTTCAAGCCTTTCCGTATTGTTTTATTTTGAAAAACGCATTTAAGTAAGATCATAATTTGAGCTGAACACAGGCTATCAGCTGGAAAGCAACTTCTCTAGGGAAGGAAAACAAAACAAAACAAACAACAACAACAACAACTCAGGACAAGCACAATGGGCAATATTGGAAAGGCAGGGACAGCGTCTAAGGTTCCTGGGACTAAGTGGTTTAAATGTGTTCTTAATTCCCAGGAGAAAGAAAGCCAAGGCACTGAGAAATGCACACAGGAACTCATTCTCATCAGTTTAAGACTTCAAAAATAGTCACATTTGGTACTTACTCTTCTTGTCCCTTCATGTCCCTGGGCTTACCAGGTGCCAATCAGTAGATAACCCCAGGGAAACAAAGGCAGAAGTGAAAGATGTCAGGGTGACATCCAGGAAAATGTTACAGACCCAGAAAAGAAATGACTGAAAATGTAGAAGAAACTACATCGCAAGTCCCGAGGAAACACAAGTCAGTATGTGGGTTCTTAAGAACTTTCCATAAAGAACAAGATCACCCAAGCTGGGGCTCTGGGTGAACCTTCTGGAAATCACATGAGAAAACAAGGAAATAAGCTTTAGGCAGTGTCCAAAGTGTGGGAAACAGGAGGGAAAGTTGAAAAACAGAACATAGAAGCAGCAGGAGGAAAGATAAGAAAAGGGCAGAAGCAGGGAGCTGGGGTGAAGCGCCACAGTCCAGCATTTGTCAGAGTCAAGTGGGGTGACGGCCTCTACCATGTTAAAACAAGAACAGAAGGAGAGAAGGCTCAGCGGAGGAGAATACGTGCTGTTCCTGCAGAGAACCAAGGTTGAGCTTCCACCACACTCTCCAGAATTCCAGTTCTCGGACCTTCTTCTGGTCTCCTTAGCACAAGGTATGGAGTGGTGCACATCCATATATGTAGGCAGACATCCACACACAAAAATAAAGATGCGTAAACCTTTAAAATATATGGTGAGTCAGCAGATGGAAGAATGGAAGACAGGGCCGGGAATGATGACAGGCTGTCCTCGCATGCGGAGGCTGAGCTCTTCTTGGAAAATGGAGGTCAGCGTGGCCCGTCCTGTGCTGGAACCCATGAACCACAGAAACCCACTAGCCTGTTTCCTGCACTGCAGGCAGATAGCACAGCACTGAAGCCCACAGAGAGAGGAGATTCCCTGATTTATCCTGCAACAGTCACTGTCCTGATACAAGCCTGGCACCTTGCAAGGGTTATTCGCTGCGGGCACTTGGCTCTTGCTGTGTCTCAGGTTGACCTTTGTCTTCTCAGCTTTACCTCCAGAGAAAAGTGCAGTGGCTGGAAAATTCCCCAGGCACAAGAGACAGGAGTGGAGAAGGACAGAGACAAGAGGCTTCTCTCTGCCCACTCCCCTCTGGGACCGTGCAGTTGCAAAGGAGCTAGACAACAGGGGACCTGGCCTAAGGTAAAGCAGCAAGTACGTGCTGAGAATAAACACAGCCTTAACAAGAAGACTGCTCTGTAGGAGCCACGGACCTAAATTAAACGACCCGCTGTTGTTGCTGTTATTGTTGTTGTGCTTTGCTTTGTTGTCTTCAGCAGCAAATGGTTTCATTCTAGAAATTAGCATGCATACAACAAACAGGAAACACACACACATATCCATCCATCCATACCCACACAAAACACTTTTCATGATCACTGACAGCATATGAGATCTGAGACAGATAAATTCAGAATCTCTAATTTGTGGTTCATGTATGTTTCCGAACGTTTCTACATTCAACATGAACTAGTGCTGGAATAAGAAAAGAAAAGCAGTAATTTTAATAGCTTTTAAAAAATGATAGCAAAAGATTTGGTCCCTAAGCACATTCCTTCCTAATATCTTGAAACTGAACACATTCCTTCACCATTCTGTACCTAACCATTCTCATTTATAAAATGATGTAGCCAGGGTTGAACATAAGTAGGTGTTTTCTGGTATGTGACCAAGAAATAAGACTAACACAAGAAATTCCTTGGAAGAAAGCTATCATGACATATGACTATGTTAACCTCTTAGCCTCAAGAGCCTGATGGTGTTATGTTAATTGCAAGCATGCCAGGAACAAGAGCAGGGTAACACAGGATCGCAGATGGCTGAAACACCAGCTCGGCTACTTCCCAGGGACTATCTTCCAAGAGATCACTTCACCTCCCCGAGACTCAGCTATGCCTCTTACAGAGGGAACATAGCACCAGAACCTACTTCAAGGGCACCTTGTTGCTGCGGTATTGACTTGCTAGGTGCAAAAGAGTGTTTAATGTTTACATATAGTTAGAACTACCATCTTTGGTACCTTTTTCTATTTTTTTTTAACAATATAAGTGTGGCTTGACATACTTACATAGTGATATGATTATGACAGACAAGCAAATTGGTCTAGGTACTATCTCGCAAAGTTTCACTTTATTGTGTATGTGGTAAGATTAGCTAGTATCCTTTTTGGAAACAGAAAACAGAAACACAACTATTTGTGTTTGTGTGTGGTCAAGTGTGTGGGCACGCCTGTGTGTGTGCATCTGGTGGGCAGAGGTTGCTTTTCCCTAGGAGCTATCTACATTGTTTTCTGAGGCAAAGTCTCAGAAACTCACCATTCTGCTATACTAGCTGGCTAGCAAGTCCCAGGGCCCTGCCCTCCGTGACTCCTCAGCGGTAGTGCCAGCACCTGCCACCACACCTGCCTTGAACTTAGGTCCTTAGGCTTGTGCGGCAAGCACTGCCGTCCCTACCCGTTAACATCTATTCACTTACCAAACTTCCAGCGTGCAGTGTTATTACTTGTGTAGTCAGCCGCTTTTTGGACTTGTTCTCCCACGTGACTGCAACTTTGCACTTTTTGACCTACATCCCCCCCTTTTCCCTTCTCACATCACACTTTGCTCAACATACTTGACTCTTACTTTTTAGAGCTTGCATGCTGAGCGGGCTACATGACACATTTCTCCTTTTACATCTTGCTTACTAAATATCCTCTAGGTTTATCCAACTTGTTGAGGTATGACGTTTTATCATGCATATCTATCACATTGTCTTTGATCTGATAATGCATACTTTGATGGGTCTTCTCCGCCATTGCCAAAGCCAAGAGCCAAAACCCACCCATCCTCTCTTTCGATGCTTCAGCCAGACAGACGTTTTCCCACAGTGGCGCAACAAGTAGCAAGTGTGTGTCTGAGCACAGGCCTGCACCTCTCTACTTCACAGAAATGGTAGTCATGGAGATGCTTTCCTCCACATCCCTCCTAGCTTACCTTTCAACTTGGGATGACAAGCCACCCAAGAGTGTGCAGCCATGACCTCCCTTGTGATTTTCCTGGTGACGGATGCCTCCTGAGTTTGTTTGCACACCTTTCAGAGATGACTGTTCAGCTCCTTTGTCCATTTCTCATCAGATCATCTATGCCTAATGTCTTAGCTATGAAAGCTCTCTTTTTTCTTTTTTTAGTTTTATATATATAAGATTTTTTTTAATTTAACTGAGTTTTGGGTATAATGCTCCAAAATCATTACCAAGATCATGCCAAGAAGGTTTGCGTGCCTCTTTTGTCTTTGTAGTACCCAAGTCTTGCATGGGCTATCACGATGGGATTCAATATGCAACTGTGAATGAGGATTGAATGAACGAAAAGAATGACTTTTCTATACTACGAAGACCCCTTCCTATAAATAACTACACTGGCCCAAATAACAATAATGCATTTAAAAAATAGATTTATTTTTACTTTTTATTAATGTGTGTGGCCATCCTTGGAAACAGAAGTGGGATGCTCTGGAGCTCAAGTTACAGGTCATTGTGAGCTGCCTAATGGGAGTGCTGGGAACCCAACTCAGGGCTTCTGAAAGATCAGTCAGTGCTCTTAACCATGTAGCCATCTCTTAAAGACGAAAACATCAAGTGATTAAATTCAACACTGTTAATTTGAAAATTAGTCAATTCCCCGAACTTCTCTAGGTTTATTCTACAGGAGTAGGAAAAAACAACTTAGACTGTTACCTGGTTGTTCAGCTTCCCGTCTTCCTGGGAGGCTAGCATATTTTTATAATCTTGAGAAGAACCAGAAGGTTTCTTTCCTCCCTGAGACCTTGGTGATCATTGTTAAATAAGAGGCCAATAGAAAAGAGGGCAGGAGAAAACTGAAAGAGGCAGGAGGCAGGCAGGACAGAATGGAAAAGGACAAGATGGACAATAGAAAGGTCTGGCATCCTTGAGATGGACTTCACCCTCACAGCATATAGACCATTTTGTCAGCATCTCTAGCTACGATTCTGGACTAGATGACAGACAGCTGAAATTTCCTTTTTAAAAAAACTTTTACTGAATCTTTGTGAGTGTCACATAATGCACCCCATTCTCACTCATCTGCCTATCCTTTTGTATCCTCCCTCTGCCCTTGCAACCTCACCCTCCCCCCAAAAATAAACAAGCCAAAGCAAAGCATAGAAAACATCTTGTCCTGGAAGCTGTATGTCCCACAGTAAACCCTTTTGACCACACTTCTTTACTTGCAAATGTCTGGTGCAGTGACTCTGTGGTCTGGTTTGAAGCCTCTGGCTTCTGCTACACTGTCAATACTGGATCCTCACCAGGACTCCTCTTGGACATCCTGATGTTGCCCTGTGTCATGGAGAATCTTTGGATCTACAGGTTTAACCCTTTCATGAGCTCCAGCAGTTCATAGATGAGGTAGATTTGGGGGTGGGACAACTCAGACCCTTGGATCTGGGCCTGGGTGGTAGCTAGTGACCCTCGATGGTAAAAGCTTGTCACAGTGTAAAGAAAAATGCTTTCTTAAAATGGAAAGTACAAGTTTATTTGATTACCATCAACTAAAAGAGAAAACTGTCAGAAAACATAAATGAGTCTAATAGATATTTCTAATTTTGTTGTTGTTGGTGGTGGTTTTTGGGGTTTTTTTTGGGGGGCAGTTGTTTTGAACCTACTGGTCAAATGTTTCTTCTGAGACGTTCTCCTGGACTCTCAGCCTGAAGTGAATGCTTTGTTATGGGCGTCCCTAGAATGTTCCATAGTTGTAATTCTCCAAACAACAAACTGTCTGTATCTGTGTAAGAAAGCTTCATATGGGGTTTCGTTGGTGGTGGAGCTACACCAGCCTTTTCTGGTATCAACCCTAGTCAAAGAAGCCTTGTGTGAAGCAATAAACACACACACACACACATGCATGGTTGATCTCCATTATTTATAGATTCTTTATTCAGGAATATTCCAATCCCTAATTTAAAATGAATTTATAACTCCAGAATCAATATTCTTGATACCTTTGCAGTGGTTTACTGACATTCCTAGAGATGAAGTTGCCATGAGACACATGTATTCTATACGAGGAAGGGCAACCCAGGCAGGTCCCTGGATTCCCATGAACAAGCATCCTCTTTTGTTCGCTGAGTGCAACATTTTCATCGTTTTGTGTTTTCTGATGACTTGGAGTTTTCAAATGGCCTTTATATGCACCACTAAAGTAATAGCTGGTGTCCTGAATGCAAGAAAGCTGTGATGGACAGCTCCATTCAGTCTTGAGTTTAGCACTGTTGGTATTAATGAAGGAAGCATAGGTTAAGTAAGATGTCTTCAAACAAAAATGAATATGAAACAAGGTTATTTATTGATCAGTTAGCAAAAATGTTTGGCCAAAGGCTCACGGGAACCTAAGTTTGTATATCTTAGGAAAGCTGTGACTCAGTATTCACTAACTCAGTGTTTGTGACAACTTTATGGACTATAATTACCAGGAAAAAATGAGAATCGGCTCTGCTTATATTTTCTTGTACATTTGATAAGTTTGTAGGCTGGGGAAATGCCTCAGTGGTAGAATGCTAGCCTTACCAATATAAAGCTCTGAGTTCAATCCCTAGGATTAAAAAAAAAAGTACAAACAAACAAAAATCTCTTTCAGAATGATATAGGTACTAGACGGAGGGAGATACGTGTATCACAGGACCCTAGTGAGCCAGGGCCACAATGGGAGAGTCCTATCGTGCTCTAAGGGAATAGGCCCGCTGGAGAGTAGCATTCAGTGTGGAGGCAGTTTATACAAATTCCTAATGCATATTTGCATTTTGACTCTGAGCATTCACGATGTCCTATCTGTCACCTCAGGTTACGAGTCTAACAGAAGCCTCGGTGTGGTGGCATGCGCCTTTAATCCCAGCAGTCAGGAGCCAGAGGCAGCTAGATCTGTGTGAGTTCCTATCCAGCCTGGTCTGTAAGAGTTCTAGGCCAGCTCAGGCTACGGAGGAAAACTCTGTCCCTCAATCAATCAATCAATCAACCAATCCAAAGCCAGATAGATATTTCCATTTCAAGAGAGAAGTTGGTCGGAATGGAAGCACAAACACAGTGCAATGTGTGAGTGTGTGCGTGCGTGTGTGTGTGTGTGTGTGTGTGTGTGTGTGTGTGTAACCTTAATTTACTTCAAATGTTCCATATAGATCAAACTTTCACTTCTTTGCATTATCCCAATGATGACAAGAACTAGATAGACAATCCCATTACATATGAATTCCTGGATGAAAGATAACTTATGAATCACTAGTCAATGTGATTCCCCAAGATTAGCTAAAAAAAAAGAGCAATGTACACATGACTATGGATGTTAATCTGCCCCACTGTCATCCTGAGGTCACCTGCATTCTATGGCAGGTTTGGAGAGAATAATACAAGCAGAGACATCTCAGACATCAAACATCTTCAGAGAAGGTCAGCAAGAACTACTCTCTGCCCAAATAACACATATTTCTTAGAAAGGCTTCTAATGAGATATACTGGGTAAACATGAAACTAGAACAATACTATGAGGAACAAAAATCCTTCCTGTAAATGTTTTACTTACTGTGACAGTAAATAAAACAATTACTCTGTTAATAAGTCGGTATTGCCTGAAATTTGTACAATTGTGAATGATTTATGGAGACTCAAGATGACGCATGTTGTTCCACAGGTAGATACGAGGTCATGACAAAACCACTTCAGAGTTTTCCCACAAGAATAAAGGCAAAAAGGTCACTTGTGGTAAAAGATCTTTTGGATTAGTCTTCTAAATCAATGCGTGAATTAAAGACAATTTACATATAAATAGGCTAATACTCCGACTTTGAAATTAAATGGATTTTTAAAAGATGTAAGTAACTGCAGAAAAGGTCAGTTAAGCAGTAAGTACACATAATGTGATTTTTGAAACTGCTTGTCTTGTTGGTTTATTAATATTTCGTATTCATGTCAGTGTCGTTCTAAAATTGTGTGCATAATTAGTGATGCACCAAAGTCAAAGACAGGCCACCAAAGTGAGAAACACACATTTCACAAAGCTGCGGAGGAAAGACGAGTGCAGTGTCTCAACACAGAAATAGTCAAAATTAACCTTTGCCCGCATATTAATACACATTAGATTCAAATATATCACAACAAATTCCAAATAAGCATAGATGACTCCAATAAAATGTACCTTGACATTTAGCCTTGCTAATCAATTTGCAGCTCTTCTGGAACAGAACAGCGGCAGGTGATCAGCTGCAGCCAGGCAGCTCCTGTGCAGTCCTGACCTCCTTGGGTGTGTTCCTAGAGATTGTGCCAGTGATGATGAAGATGATGAAGGGTGGGGTGGGATTTCCAAAGTGCCAGCCTCACCACCTGCCACTGCCCTTAGGTGTGTTTGGTGTGTGTGTGTGAGTGTGAACACACATGTGCAGGCACTCACACACGTATGAAGGAGGTGGAAGGCTGACACACATCTGGAGTCTTCATTGGCCTACACCTCACTGACTGAACTTACAGCTTGTCTAGAACTAGCCTAGCTGGCCAGCTTGCTCTGTCTGCCTTCCAAGCACTGGAATTACAGGTGGGCGGCTACGCGCACCTGGCATTTAAGTAGGTGATGGGGATCCGAACGCTAGTCCCCAAGCTTTTAGGGCAAGGGCTTATCCTAGTTGATTCACTGCCCTCTTAGTTTGGAGGCGTTCAGGGAAACAGAACAGGGCAGAAGAGGAGTAATGACAAGGAGGCGGGGTGCGGAAGGGGACCCGTTGTCTTCTTCTGCTTTAAATACAGCAACTCCCCTTCATCTGCTGAGCACACAGTTTACCCAAAGGAAAGCCCATGAAGCAGGAAATGCTCAGCTCAAGAAAAAGAGCACATGGGAACCACATATCTCGGCCCACTAATGCACCTTATTAGTGACTCACACGCTAATTTCAACACTACTGGGCAACAGAGAAATGTTAACCAAAACTCCCCACCTTACCGTTTCCACAGCCTGGTATTAGGCTACATAGGTGATAAATGAGCCTGGAACAGCAGCAACCAGGAAGTACTGATGCACCCAGCACTACAAAGGAAAGCACAGCAGGCTTTGGACACCCACTCAAGACCTTGAGATTCTCACAAGCTTTCAGGACACAGGAAACCAACAATCATGTCAAAATGTAAAAGCAATGGGCCCAGAGTACCCAGAACACAGCCCGGGCTAAAAATAGATTTGTCCAATGTCAGTAGACTGTCAAGCGTGGGCCATGTGGGAGCCAGTGCTAAACAGAACATTCCAATTCCCGTGATTCATTTTCAAAAAGCTGATGAATCTGGTCATGGTAGTGCAAGTCTTTAATTCCAGCGCTCTAGAGTCAGAGGCAGGCAGATCTCTGTGAGTTCAAAGCCATGCTAGTCTAAAAAGTGAATTCCAGGAGAGCCAGAGCTGTTACACAGAGAAACCAGCCCCTACCCCCAATCAATTAATCAACCAACCAATCAATAAATGAATAGACATAGATAGGGATAAAAGGGTAATAGATACATAGAAGTTACATAGACGCACAGATAGGTACATAGAGACATTGATCCAGACAGGACAGAGACACAGAGAGAGACATGGATAGAGACAGAGATAAATGGCTGAATGAATGCTGCTGACGCCTGACAGTCACCTACTGGCTACACCTTGTAAACACAGGTTACAAGTCTACAAGCTTTCTATGTTTTTGCCTCCAACTGCATGCATTCCTCTTCTGTCGGCTGCTGTTCCCGAGGCTGGCATGATGGTTGGCTTGTCAGTGCTTACGTGCAAGCATGAGACCTGGGTCTGTACCCCAGAATCCATATAAAAAGTTGAGACGGTGGTGAACGTTTGTAAGTCTGGTACTGGGGAACAAGATACAGGCTGCTCCCTAGGGTTTGCTAGCCACGCAGTCTAGCCTAATCCGCGATGGCCCCCAGACCAGTGAGAGACCCTGTCTCAAAAAGAAGGTCTAGGCTCGCCAGATGGCTCAGTGGTTAGAGCATTTGCTGCCCTTTCTGGGGAACTGGGTCCAGATCCAGAATCCAGTGCTCTCCTCTGTCCACCCTGGACACCCGCCACACATGTGGTACACACACACGGTGAGGCAAACCAAACAAACAAATAAAGACACTCAAGCTGGATGGTTCCCAGGGACCAACACTGAGAGCGGCCTCTAGCCTGCACAGTGAGTACGCATACACATGCAGTTTCCCTGAGCCAAGCGCATGAGCACAAAATTGACACTCCTAATCACTAGCCACCAAGTGGTTAATTCCCAAGACCTTGCGCATGTCAGGTGGCTTCCCAACGCAGACTCAACCGTCTGGACCGGCGGGCTTTTCTAGAAGTTGTTGGAGGTCACTCTTTGATGCAAAGTTTGAACAGTCACCCTCAGGCTCGGATGTTTGAACACTCCCTTCCTCGTGGGCGATGTCATTCGGGAGGTTGTGTGACCTGTCTAGAGGAAGTGCAGCACTGGAGTGAGCTTTGAGGGATCACGGCCTGAGCCCATTTCCGGTCCACTACCTACTCTCCGCTTTTCGGTTGGCATTAGCCTCTTGCTTTGGCCACCTGCTTCACGCCTGCCATGACGGGCTCTCCCTCTCTCCCTGGAATGCTGAGCCCATATGCACTCTTCCTTCTACAAGTTAGCTTTGACTATGGTGTTCTATCACAGCAACAGAGAGCAAGGAATATGTACCCCTACTCCAGAAGAAGCTCTCCCTCTGCCCACCCCCCCAGCACAGCACAGGACGGAGAAAGCATTTTGCTCTTTACTCCTGGAGCAGGACAATTTTCTTTTGAGGTCCGTAAGTGTGCTGTGCTATAAATTACCCTGCTCGTGGGTGTGAGGATAAAGATCTATGAACAAAAGTGTGCATGTACATGTCTTCTCTCACATACAATATGTGACAGTTAGGACCATGCTGTCAAGAGCCGCTCCAATCTAGAAATCTGTGGCTCTAAATGTGGGCACCCATTTGCTAGACAGCAGGATTATAAATGCTTTGAATATCACCAGAATAAACAAACTACCCGAGGAGCATAAACATTTACAGACTAGCCATGCTCCTTCTGGTGACCCGCACGCTTGTTGCAGATGAGTGGCCGAGAGAGCAAACATAATCAAAAATGCAAAGGAATTGCACCCAAAGGACATGCTGTATTTGACAATGGGCTCTGGACTCGGGGGCACCGCTGCAATCTACAAGCAAAGCGCTTTTTGGTAATTCACTTGTCCACAGAGACCCTGCTATTGAGGAATCTAAATACAGGTCCCTCTTAAAGCAGGCTGAATTCTTTACAGCCATTAGCAATTCCGTCTTGAGACTCCTTCAATAAAACAATTCCTTCTTTTTTTTTTTCTTCTACTGACAATTGATGGTTTGTGCTTTACCAAGATGATCTTCAGAAGTTAAGAACTTGCATAAAACACTAGCTATGAGTAGCTGAATAATGGACTCCAAATATGTACAAGATAATGAAAGGCTGGCTGCAGGGAAAAGCAGGGAAAGAAAGCAGGGAATACGGTTGGACATTTCAAAAGGGAGAGGGACTTTTAATGACCTCAAGACTTAAGAATGGCCAGCATTTCTGTTCCTGCTGCTAAGCCCACATTCAGATATACAGAAACGTTGCTCTCTAGGGGCTGGGGAAACAGCTCAGTGTAGGGTCCTAGCCTGGTGCAGATGGGGCCTAATAGGTTGAAGCTTCTGAAGCAGGCAGGGTGACTACGCTTTCACCCACATATGCTAACTGCTTCTCCTGGTGTCTGTGACCTCCTTCTGACCTGCAGATAGCATCGTCCCTGGTGGGCCTCTGGAGACAGGTGAAAGGCTGGTGGGAAGAGAACTGCCAGGCGGGGGCCAGCGCTGGCTGGGGGACACAGGAATGTGCTACAGTAGGACAGAGCACTGGCGCCTGGCTGCAGCCGAACAACTGAACAACCGACGGCTGATGTCTCCAATCGCTTTAAAACAAGTGTGGGGTGAATAAAGTCAGAGACTGCTGGTGAAACAGGAAGATGAAAGACAAATACAAGACAAATGCCTGCCACCTCTCAAGACTACCCTTGCTGGACTACCTCAGTTACTTCTTCTTTCCAAAAGTGACATCAAACAATTTTCTTGTAGGAAACACACACACACACACACACACACACACACACACACACACACACACAGATTTATTTAAACATTCTTTAAAGGCCAAGACTCATTCCTGTAACATCAGCATTTGAGCGGTGGAGGAAGGGGTGTCAGGAGTTCGAGACCTGATTCTGCTCCAGAGAAAGTTCATGGCCAGCTGCTACATGAGACTCTGTCAATAAAACAAAACAGTTGGGACTATAAAACAGGCTACTTTAATTTTTATCTATCTATCTATCTATCTATCTATCTATCTATCTATCTATCTAT
>NW_026585742.1:2787823-2816266 GCF_907164565.1 Psammomys obesus
TATCTATCTATCTATCTATCTATCTATCTATCTATCTATCTATCTATCTATCTATCTATCTTACTGAAAAACTTGCCTTAGGTTCTAGATATAGTCCGTATAGAAATGTTTTCTCAGGAAGCAAGACAGATAGATAGAAAAGTGAAGAGGAAAGGACAGAAGGAGAGGTGAGAAGTAGCAGAGGAGTGGATGGTAACTACAGCATGGAGGGTGTAATTCACTGATCTTAAGGTAATTTTTCTTTTAAAAATATTGATATTTTTCATATGATTTATACCAGTATCTTGTCTAAATGTGCAAGTGTGCCCCAGGTAGGCCTGGTGTCCACTGCGGTCAGAAGAGGGTACCATATCCCCTGGAATTGGGGTTACAGATAGTTGTGGGTGCTGTCTGTGTGCTGGGAGATGAACAGAGTCCCTGCAAGACAGGAATTGCTCGTAACTGGTGAGCCCAGTTCTTGCCATTTTAACATTTCTGGAAGCAGGATGACCTACCAGTGACAATGCTGTAGATTTACTGATTAGCCGCTCTTACAGATGAAGGGGCAGATGAGCCGCACCCTGCTCTGTTATCTGAGAATCAGCACTGAACAGTAGTGAGAGTAAATCCAAGCTCCCTTTCCACTCAGGAAACAGCAATGTTTGGATAAGGCTGACGTTCCTTTCCATAGCTGCGCTCGTATGTTCATTAGCTTTTACCTTAAACTGTCTTGCGTCTATCGTGAGACTGACTGACAGTTGTCTGCTTTGTGCTTGGTACTGCCACGACAGCTGCATAAACACGCACACACTTTTATGTCTTCATCTGCTTTGGACACTTTTATTCCTTTTTTATCTAATTGTTTGACTACTTAATGCATGTACACAGTATTGAATTCAAAAAGCAAAAGAAAAATACACATTTCAATGTATCTGCCTCTAACCTGTCTCCGGCTGTCTAGTCTCTTAGCTAGAGGCAACCACTCTTGTCAGCAGCTTCGTATTCCTTGTAGCTATCACACCTGCAAGCATGGGACACACACACACACACACACACACACACACACACACTGAAATGGAAGCATAAGAGACACAGTGCTTTGTGTTTTCCTTCTAAAAATATATTTTAAAGACTTCTCCCTAGCATATCCTACCAGATGACTATATTATTTTTCATTATGAAGACGTGAAATTAATCTACGCAGTAGCATTTAAAAGAATATTAGCTCTTCTTTGAAGCTTGGACGTGCTCTTGAGTCTCTGGTTCTCCCCGGGCTTGCTTTAGTTGCTCCTGTTCTTTCTTCTTGGGGAGGATTACATCACTTACCTACCACAAAGCTCAGCCTAGGAGGATTTTCAAAGTTCCCTTCGAATCACGGTTCCAAGGCTTTCATTCACTCTTCCAATTCCTTTAGCTGTGAGTCTTTCTTTTCACTCCCGTGCTTGTGTCCACTCTACTTTCTTAGTTTTGCTTTGTGTTATTTTTGCTTATGCTAGTCGGCAGATTATTTCCTTATTCCACTTTACTTTCAACAAGAAAACATTTGTGGAAGAAAAGAAGCAGTGAAATGGTTGAGTGTGTAGAGGAACTTGCCACACGGGCCTTGGGACCTGACTCAGCCTCTGGAACCAGCTCCTCAAAACTGTC
This sequence comes from Psammomys obesus, assembly GCF_907164565.1. Classification (NCBI taxonomy): domain Eukaryota; kingdom Metazoa; phylum Chordata; class Mammalia; order Rodentia; family Muridae; genus Psammomys; species Psammomys obesus. The sequence goes on from NW_026585742.1 coordinate 2,789,450, forward strand.
TTTTGACTGCCACAGGAGTACTGTTGTCGGGAGCCACTCCCGCCATTACAAGATGGCGCCGGTTTCCTGCTTCCTGGTTCTTCTTGCCAGCATTGTTTTGCGATCTGCGCATGCGCCGCCTTATGCTAATGTAGGCTTGTGTGGTCCTCCATTTGGAGACCACATGCTAATTGGGTTTTGTGTGGAGCACCAATTACAGACGAACAAGTCACCCTGCTGGCTACTTAAGCAGAACGCACACAGGGTTCGGGGTCCTTCTCCATCTGCTGTTAAGAGCCTCACAATAAAGTTGCTGCTGGACAAATCCGTTGTTGCTGCGTCGTCCTTATCGGCGAGGGCTGCGCGCGACATATTGTGGCCCATGTTCCTCCCCCACACATCACAACACACACACACACACACACACACACACACACACACGTACGCATATTTACGTAATTTTATGAAGAATTTGCACTTATTTATGATACTGGATTTATTTTTTAATTAGAAGTCTTACTTTTGGTTTTATCTTAGCTCTTGCCTTACTCCCTGGTTAGCTAGCATTCTTTTTAACTTGGGTGTTTAACTACACTGTAGTGTTTGTTTGTTTGCTTGTGTTATTCTGCGTCTTAGGTTACAGATTTTCTTCTTAGCACAGCTTTAGTTGTAGGCCATGGCTTTAAATGCTGTGTCTACTATCAGTGCTTTGTGGATTTTTTCAAGTTTGGTTATGAATGTTTGATAGAATTAACAGTTGTTTATAAAGACAGCTTCTATATCCATATTGCTTGAGTTTTTAACTCACTGCATTGGGTTTTGATGATAGGAACCTTACTACTCAAAATTACTCAAAATTCCCTGTGATATTTATTTTTTAATTTATTTTTTGTAACCTATCAATAATAGCTATGTGTTACAAAATTTCCAAAGACCATAAAAATAGATGTTCTCATTATCAAGACCTAAAGTTAGATCTGTATTATGTAGCCAACATTCATGGATTTTGGTTTTGGATTATTGCTCTTCTCATGCAGACTTAGAGATTAAATTTTTCTATCCTTTTCACTTGTTTCTTTGCTTATCTGTAGTTCACTCATGGACTATACGGCTCTATAGAGATCCTGAACTCCACACCATAGACAAAACTCCCCATCACAAACACGTCCCTACCCCTAATAACGAGAACGAATGCTCAGGACCTCGGGGTTTGATAGTCGCATCTAGTACACATGCCCGAACCTCTTACACTGTGCCAAGTGAGGCGCATTCTAGCAAGTGTTTCTCCAGCTCTCATGCCACACTTCACTAAAGGGTCAGGCAGGGCTGCAGAATGTGGGGAGTGCAGACAGTAGGAAGTCACTGGTCTGTGGGGAAGATTCCCATCTAAGCATCACAAAGGCTTAGGCAAGAAAAAGAGAAATTAGTGTGTCTTCTTCTCAGACAGCAAGACTACAATGGATTCACATATGAGGAAATCTCAGTCCCAATCATGAAAAAGACTGGGCTTCTTTATTTGCATCTGCTAACGCCATTTCATACTTTCAGAGGTCGCACACACTTGGCACCCAGATAGAATGATAAAAACAACCAGAAATCATTCTAATTTTATAAAAATATTAAGATTCAATAGAAATGTCAGTATATGCGTGTGTGTGTGTTTGGCTTAAACACTTTTAATATTGGTCATCATTCTTTACATTTCAAACATTTTACAAGAAATGTAACTTTACTAAAAATATATGAAACATATTTAACTTTACTAATTATAAGCTTGATGAAAATATATTTAAATTGTACACAGGCTGAATACAAATACAGTGCAATTTTTAATTTTTAGATAGGAATACGCAAGTTTCTCTGTAAAGAACTAGATAGGAAATATTTGGATGGGGATCTTGGACCCTTATCTCTGTCCCTGCATCATAAAAGACAACACAAACAATGGATTAAGTCAATGGAGTGGCTATATTTGGTCCAAATATATTATACTATATATTATATTATTATGTTATATATTTTATTATATATTATCTAAATAACAGCCCATAAGCCAGGCATGGAGGTATACATCTTTAGTTCCAGAATTTTGAAGGCAGCAGCAGGTGGATCTATGTAAGTTCGAGGCCAGCCTGGCCAGAGTGGCCAGTGTGAATTCCAGGACAGTCAGGGCTACACAGAGAAATCCTGCTTTAAAAAAAAAAAAACAAAATAAAAATAAAAACAAACAAACAAATAACAGCCCATGTGGCAATAACACCATACACTTACCATTTTCAATTATATAAAAATCATTTACCTTTTCTTACATTTTGTCCTTGAAAATGTTTTCTGGTAATAGATTAGTAGGGGCTTACAGTTTTGAAATATTCAGTTAAACTAGGTTTATAGCATGGTTTCCACTTATACTTTTGTGTTGAGAAAAACCTCAGTAACTGCCCAGATTCAACAGTTACCAAGTGCTGAGCTTAAGAGTCTACTAGGCCTAGTTAATGTTCCTGTCTCTAGACCTGAAATCATCAGACTTCCTTCTTGTCTTCCCTACAACTTTATTTATTCTTTCCAATTTATTACTATACAAGAGGGTATTATTTAAAAACAAGAAAACATTGTAAAATATCATCTCTGTTCTAAAAACTCTTCAATTGCTGACACAAATCCATCCATAGGATAGGATGTTTTCTAAAACTCTGCTCTTGCCAACCTTTCCAATCTTGTGGGACTCCCATCCTTGCCTGTCCCCGGGTATTGTCTGTTCGTTATCTATTCATGGTGGCTTCTATCACACTCAGTATTTCTTTCCTCTGGACCTTGTCTTAAATCTGGCTTCCCTAGAAGTAGACCCTGGTATGTGCATTCATTACATACCAATGACAGACTCCCCTGAGGAGATAGGGAAGAAGAAAAAGGCAACCTACAGTCCATCAGAGAAGCCAAGATGATATGGTCTCACTTGCAGTTCAGCCTTTCTCATCATACCAGGAACTCTGGGGGGAATGACTAGGCCATTATTGTCCCTTTTGTCAGTCTCAGCCACGCACTGGTCAAGAGAGCTCTCGGGTATTTCTTTGGAAGGCTGAATCCATTAGTTCCATTAAGGAGAATCCTTAATTCTCCATTAGTGGAGAATTAGGTCTTTGAGATGATTAGACCATTGAGACAGAGGTGTGTAGACCAGCAAAGGCAATGTTGGTGAAGGATATCAGCATTCTCCGTACTGGGAATATGCTCTCAGAATGCATCTTCAAAAAGAGCAGCCAGGGGGAACTAGGGCGGAGCCTACTAAACCTGCCTTAGATGTGTGTGTTCCCGTGTAATGTGTTCGAGAAATGCTTTAAGCCAGACACGGGAAAGGAGAACTGCAGTCCCCACCCTCCTGGCCAGGGATTATCCCGTGGGCTGCCAGTGCTTTTCCACCATGGAGCAGTTACCTCTTTTGCCCACCAGCATGTCAGAGGAGCCTTGGAGAAGTAACTGAAGTTCAGGCAAGGTATAGCTTTTCCTCACACCTCTCCTAAGGTGGTTTCCAAAACTATGTGCAAAGATATGAAAGACAAGATGGTATAGGATTGGCCATAAGAAGTGTTTGGCACATTCTCCACCTTCCTCAGATCAGAATACATCTAATCTGATATATTCCCATGCAGAAGCCCTGTCATGAACTTCAGGGGATGGCAAGCGAGTTCTCACAGGCCTGGCTTTTATATGTTGGACGTTCTGCCTGATAGGCATTCTGAGTTACACCGCTCCTGTGGTCTTACACACCTAGATTGGGGGGGGGGAGGTAAATTAAATCATCATTTTCACAGATGTATTAGGCTTTTTATATTTTTCTTAGTCACTGCTACTTAATAGTCTTTCCTTTCGTGTGGAATATTTCATTAAAATGCAGACATTGTCTATCATGAGCGTATGATGCGGCTGAGCTTCTTATATGACGATCGTACAGGAAGGAGTCTCTGGCTACCATTTGTAAAGGCAAGTCTGGATTCCCTTCCCCACTAAACTAAAACAAAATGAGCCCCCCTCCCTCAGGAAAAAGGACAAGCACCATGCTCCGTGGAACTCAACCCAAACTGGGCGGTGCTGCTCCAAAGGAGTCATGAATATGTAGGAGCAAACCTTTCTGTTTAATGGAACCCAGTGAGGATGCGAACGCTCAGCCCATTACTGTCATTATGAGAGAAATTCTGCCAACAAGTTCCAGTCAGGTTAGTATCATTCAATCATGTTGCTAATAGGAATAATTTCGTGGTAATTGGTGTATTCGAGACGAGAGAAGGACTCAAATAGCTGTGGAATCCTTAATGATTTGTGCTGACTTTCATGGTGAAAATGACAACGTATTAGTTTACCAGATGCCGGATCAAGCCATGGGCCATTAACAGGAGGGTGTTCTCGGAACACTTTCAGAACAAATACCAGCTGGCTTACTTGCAGCTTGCAGACATAATCAGAGGCATCCAAGTAAGATCCCCACAACACTGTAGGAGACATCATAAATTAAAGCCTTGGCAAGCTCCTTATAGGCTTTTAGTCATAAAAGCGACACATTGTCCTGGAGAGATCCAAAATATTAAATAAGCATCTAAATAAACTGCAGAAAGGATTGCCTTGCAAACTAAATTCCTCAGTTAAGACTATTGAGAGTATTCAAGTATTCAAAGTGTCCTTGTGTAATGTTCCCCAACACTGGTTAAGTGACAGTCAGAAATTCCTGTCTGGTCAGGCAGGCTTTCCTGTTAGGAGTCTCAGGGATTGCCTGCTTATTAGTAGATTTAACAGGCTGCCTTCAGAAGACAGGTCCTGAATCAAACGAGCAGATGAAATCAAAGCAAAACTAAAAAGAAAAAGAAAACCAACTGCAAATTTAATGTACAGCACATTAGTAATCAGGACAAATCCAACTTCTCAGCAATCTACTGAGCAGATAAATTCATGTGAGAAAACAAAAATAAAACAACAACAAAAAAACTCCAAGCCAGGCCAATCTTCAGGAGAAACGTGAAACTTATTTACATTTCCTTTCTGCCTCCCTAGGTACAGGGCTCTTCCCCAGAATACAGAATAACCCTATTTGGAGACAGAGATGTTGGCAAAAGAAAAGAGAAAAAATAAGTAAATAAGCAAAGTCCCAGTTTCAACCTTAACTGTATCACAGTGATAACTTCTCAAAGTCTGATCATCACCTGGAAAATATTTTATTAAAAAGCCCACTCCCATTAAAACTTTCTTAGGGAAGGTGCTGAGTCAAAAAGGATGGCGGCATGATCTTTCTCAGTAGGAAAAGGTGCCTTGTTAAAGGGACCGGGAAGGAGCTGGTGACCCCAACTCCATTCTACATCCTTGAGTTGTACTCTGTGCCTGTGACAGGACCCCATGTAATGGCCTCCTATATGTACAGTAACGGTTAATTAGCGCATTCCTTTCGTGGCTAGCCACCACCCCAAACAGAATGGCATTCTCAAATGGTGCTTAGGCGTTCTGTGAGCATCTTAGGCTTGGAGGGGGCAGTTTCTCACTGAGGACTCTTCCGCCCCATTCACTTTCATTCAGCTCTTTCTGGGGGAAGTTGAAAGCTGCAGTGATAATCCCTTAAGTATGGCTTGGAAAAGTATAAAAGGCGCAGTGTATAAGCAACTGGATGAGGGAGCCTTTTATGTAGAAGTCACTGAATGGGTGGCCTCTGGGCCACGTGAGTCGGGAAAGGCAGGCTCCCTGTCCTTTCCCGAGGTGGGGTTAGCAGCACCCCAGTCGCCTGCCATCACAGACGCTGCTGCCCCTTGGTTCACCTTGCTTCTTGTGTCTACTCGGCTACTGGGGCCATTTTGCTCCCAAAGACAGAGGGAGGGGTGATGTGATCTTTGGTAGGGACCCAATTTCTCTCTAAATGCCAACTCGGCCAGCTGGCACAGAACAGTCCGAGCCTTCTTCGGAAGGGGTTAGCGAAACCCAAATTAGCATGCTCCGTTTTAAGAACTTGCTTGTATTTAAAGACCAATTCATGACGAACAGTGCTCCCGCACTGAGGTCTGGCGCACCAGGGGCTGGCACCCGACCAAACAGTGCAACTAATTGCCACCCTCGGATGACACGCTACTGACAAACTCCATTTTGCTGTTGCAGATTGACTAAGAACGCAAGCCCGGAAGGCAGTGGAGGCAGAAAAGGTCCTTTCATAACCCTGTGCTAGCTGTCCAGGGCAGCTAAGCGCCTGAAGAACACCTTTGTTTCCCTTCACCAGTGATTTATCATCACCGAGATCTGCCGGCGCTGCTAAGCTTCAGGGAGACGGTTTGGGACACTGCAGTGCCCCACTTACGGTTGTCAGATGCGGGCATCTGCCTCTCTCTTGGCCCAAGGAAATGTGCAAAAACTGTTCATTTTGCGGTGCCGTATCTTGCCCCTGAAAAAAATTCGTGGGTCCAAATCCTAGCTCCAGCATGGCGGATGGATTAGCAAGTCATTTAACTTCTCTATGCCTAGGTTTCCTCATCTACAAAGGAGGGCAATGTGAATACCTGCCTTGTGCAGTTATTGTGAGTATAGACGAGTCAGTGGAATAAGCATAGGGTTCTCAAGATGCAGTCTGAGATGACCCTGTGGACAAGAGTTTCCCTGTGTATATTATGCATTTAGGTAAAAGTTTATAGGTTACTGTAAACTACCCAGGAATTCAACCTCCAAGCCTCTGTTCCCCATTCTTTCTCCTCTTCAACTGCTGGCTCTCACTGACTGGCTCTGTGTGGCCAAATTTTGCCTCTCCTTCCAAGCCCGCCTTTGAGGCCAGCCTTACCGCAGACTCTCCCTACCCCATCAGCTGCAGTCAGTCACTTTAGTCTTGGCATTTTTACAAGCAAGAGGCAGTATTTGTGCACCTGTTTTATTCCCTCATCTAGAATACAGATCTCTCATCTTCCTCTAGGAGAAACTGGCTCATAGGTAGGCACTCAGTGAGTAACCGTTGAAAAGTAGATGTTCTGTAGACAGAATTATATTATAATCCTTCTAGGTATTACTTAATAGGATAGACAGGGAAATGATGTCTTAAGGACTTTCATTGTAGCTTGTTCCAAATTAAGAGCTCTGTTTAAGCTGATGTGAACTGAGGCTCACAAAAAACAAAACAACAACAACAACCACAACAAAAAAACCCCTAATAGTAGAATTTATCAATAACTATCTTATCTTGGACTTTCATGACAAAAAGCACAGATGAAGTGATAGAAATTATAGTTGCAGGTTTGAAGAGGGAGCTAACAAAACTAGGAGAGAGACTCCTGCCATGAAAGCCATGCCCAGGCCTTTCGATGGGAAAGCAATTGGGGAGCAGGTTTGGATAAAGGATCATACCAGAGACAACACAATGAAACCCGAAGAGAGCCAGAGTGCGTAGACAATGTAACGCATGACCTGAAACAGAAGGGAGCCCTTAGGCAATCCTCTGAATGAGGGAGCTTGTCTGGCTTTTCTAAGATTTTGGACAGAAAGTTGCACACCGTGAGATTTAACTGAACACAGCCTACCTGACAAGAATCAGGTACTGGGTAGACTGTGAATCTCTCCTGCAGTTCCAGGGGTCAGGGTAAGAGGGGGGCTGCAAGGCCACGGCAGTTTTTAATTCTCTACTGCAGAAGTAGGACTGTGGGAGTCCTGGCCTAATTTCTCCCCTGGATCAGATCTGGTCTTCTAAATGACTGATCTCTTAAAGTGGAAGGTACATGGTCTAACACCAGAGAGCTTACACAATAGAAACTTCTCAGTTCTGGAGACTACAAATCCAAGACCGTAAGGTCAGAAGGGCTGGCTCTCTCCTCAGATTGCACAGGTCAGTTTTTTGTTCAGTTTTCCTCAGCTGATGCTCTGTGTATTCATAGCTGTGGCTTCCTCTTGCTCTTATAAGGGCATCAATTGTGTTGGATTATGGTCTCATCCTTAAAACTTCACTTAACTTCAATTACCTCTCTAAGAGCCCTGCCTTCAAATACAGTACTAGTGGAGACAAGGGAGAACACAAGCCAGTCCATAGCAATAAAGCACACCAATGGAAATGGTTAATATGCCAGCTGGAATACCCCAGAAGCCTCAGAACCTGTGTGAGGAAAATGCTACGCAGAAGCAGCTCACCTACTCCAGCATGAAACCAAAGCAAAGCAACAGGATGTACACACACAGCACTGTCCTCAGAGCATGGTTCTGGTGAAGAGTTCGGCCAAGTCTCTCCCAGGCAGGAGGGCACCAACAGCCCATGCAGGAGCTGCCTCTGGTCAAAGTCACCGTGTCTCCCCAAGCAAATGGGGATTTCTATCTGAGCAAAACCAAGCCATTTATGGCTAAGTCACAACTCACCTGAATATTTTATTTCTCAAGGTGAACCTGGAGTTTTTTGCAGCCCTGAAAATCTGCGCCAGGTTTCCATGCAGCATTTTCTCCTCCACCTCTTCACAGCTTAGCTGCCCTCCTTAGCAGACATCATTTGTACTAGATAATGTGACTTTCTCATGTTTTTTTCCCTTAAATTGTGTATTTGTACACACACACACACACACACACACACACACACACACATCTACAGAGGCTAGAAGAGTGTGTCAACTCCCTTAGAGCAGAGGTTATAGGAAGTGTGGGTCATCCAACTCAGATGCTGTTAGAGCCCAGCAAACCTTTTAGATGCAGCACCATCATCTCTCTAGGCCTTCCACATAGGTTTAACCAGTCTTCTCTAAGGACATCTTGTGTGTCAACTCTTGAAGCTAATAGTTCCCGCCATTTTTGTTGGCTTCCTTCTCTTAAAACACTTAATACAATTTATGTGGTAGACACACCTGTTCCTCAGATATTAGTGCAGAGCTCACAGCAAGACTCATCCAGGGACCAGAGGTCCTGAGACTAGAAGCTCATTTGTGTCCGAATCCCAAGTGTGAAGGCAGCAGGGCTGACTGACATACATGCTGTGAGCATAGGTGTGCCTTCAGGACTAAAGTCCCAGTAACCCTAAGTCCTTCCTTTCAGCACTGTCCCTTGCCATCCCTGAGAGGAACATCCCGGAGCGAGAGGCAGAGTACCCTTTACTCTGTCACCCTCCTCTAGTGCTCTCTGATGGGTCCAGTATTGATGCTAGTGATAGAGTTGTAGGGGTAATGTGATACATGGCTAAAAATATTCATTGGTCTCTTTATTTTATGTAACTTTTTAAAGCAAGAAGGTGAACAAGAATGTTAATTTCAATTACACATACATATGTTTTGCATGTATATGCACATATTATGCAAATATTTAATAACTTTGTCAATGACAATGGAGCCTAAGACAACTAAATATTTTTTTATTCTTTATTTTTTTCTCACTTTCTTTTTCTATTTTTTATCTTTATTATTAGTTACATTTTATTAACTCTGTTTCCCAGCTGTATCCTGCTCCCTCATTCCCTCCCAATCCCATCCTCCCTCCCTCATCTCTTCCCTGCCCCTTTCCAAGTCCACTGATTAGGGAGGACCTCCTCCCCTTTCATCTGACCCTGTTTATAAAAATGTTAATTTCAATTATACATGCATATATTTTGTATCTATATGCACATATTATGCAAATATTTAATAAATTTGTCAATGACAATGGAGCCTAAGACAACTAAACATTCTTTAATTATTTTATTATTGTCATTTTTAGTTACTATGGGAAATGAGTTTCACTATGACATTTTCCTGTTTACCTGTCTGGACTTTTTCATATCTCTTCTTCACTTTTCTTTTCTGTCACCTTCTCCCCCTTCTGATCCTTTACTTTGGAGTGTGTCCTGTAGGGATATGTTGTGGCCTTCCTACGCTTCCCACACTTGCTGTCGGGGAGGCTCGGCGGCACATTCAGGTTTGAATGGAGGGCGAGGAGTATGCACATCTACGCAGTCCTGGCCAACGCTGTCACTCCAGCCACTGTCATTATCTACATCCCACTCTCTGCCGTTACATTAGCTAAGCGATTTTCATTACTGAAATCTTGGAAAATATTTCATACTTTGCATTTGAAATTGGATGCTTACATATAATTTGGTTAATTTAATTTAATTTTAAAATTAGCTAAGCTTTCACCATAATTATCATGCATTGCCAGTAATGCTTAAGGAGTAAAAATGGTTAATTCATAAGCTCCCTCTGAAAGAAGATGTTTTAATAATTGTTAATTTTGGTAATTAATAACAATAGCATAATGGTTTATTTTGCTGACTTGCTTTGGTTAAGCATATGGGGACAATGCTTAAATCAAAATAAGCTGTTCGGGGTTTTTTTGTTTGTTTGTTTTGCTTTTTTGTTTTTGTTTTCATTCTCAGTTGGCCATTCAAAAATATACTCCTTCCAGTCATTGGGCCCTGGTGTACCCATCCTGGTAGCAATGAAAAGATTCTAGAGAGAAAGACATGCCCCTACCTTGGGCTATCAGAGTATTGCAACCATGGACCCCAGAGGCTGGCATTTCCCCAGGAGTGCCATGCTAGGAGAAGGCTGAAACCTGGGGCCTGCCAGGAGGAACTTGTCTCCCAGAAAGAGTGTCAGCCTTGTCAGGAGAGGGCCCACACCGTGACCAGGACTGCACAGGTATGCATAGTTCTCGCCTTTTATTGAAACCCATATATCATGACAGGACCTTGAAGATGACTTGGGACGGTGTGTGAGTGCCATTGAACCTCTTTTTTCCTCTTCCCAGTGTGACCACATGGAATAAACCTTTTCCTGCTTTTCAAGATTGTTTCTTTCAAGGTGGGCATGGTGGCATACACCTTTAATCCCACCACTCGAGAGGCAGAGGTGGGCAGATCTCTGTGTGTTCAAGGTCAGCCAGGTCTACAAAGTGAGTTCAGGAAAGCCAAGGCTACACGGAGAAATCCTGTCTTGAAAAACAAAAACCACAAACAAACAAATTGTCTCTTTCGTTGACCTATTGGGGAAAGTTGCCAAGTCTTGCTTGTTACGCTGTCACTTGCAGCTCTGGTGAAACTTACACATGTAGGTTTCAAAAGCATTATGGGGTGGGTGTCCTGAGTACTTGCCAGACAGAGATTCCCAGACTCTACACCCAGACAACCTCATTTAACTCTTTGATTTAGCCCAGAACTCAAGGCTTTTAACCTGTTGAAACCCTTCAGCTGTGTACCACGCAGGAAACTTTAGCTGATATGTGCTGTTGATGATCACAGCTGGCGAGATGTATCTTGACCTGAGATATTGAGCAACTGGAATCAATGTAGACAATCTCTTTCAACATTGGCTCACACCATGACCACATGGAGAGTCTTTACGGCCAGGGTCATGCCCACCGCCACCGTATCACCCTCAGCTGTGATTTACAAATGATGCTGATGTAGTCTAGGGTGGAGATGGAGTTCAGGCATTGGGCTTTCAACTATCTTACAGACAACCACCGACAGCTTAAGGGTACTCAGGGTCAGAAAGGCTCAACCCACTCTCTACATGAAGGCAAGGCCTCCATCCGAGCAGTGCAGTCACAGAGGCAGAGATTCACTGAGATAAAAACCACCAGAATCTCCTCCTTCCTAGTCTCCCCAGCACACCCAAATAAGCCTTGTAGTTACAGCACATAAACAAGACCTTCCCCTTGGTTTAAGGCTGCTGGCAGAATGATTTAGTAGTTCTATTATCAAAGAGACTCCATTATAATTACAGTGTTTGAATTATACACAAAACAAGAAAAATTCAGAAGGGAAAGTCCTTTAATCAAAACTGTAAAACAGAACAGTTTCTGGCCGCAGCTAAAAGCAGACTCTAAAATGTGAAGAGTGGGCTCACCAGCCTTTGGTTCTTGCCTCCTTCCCATCAGAGTGACACTACATATTTTTTCAATTAAGCAGTTTGACAATCCGAAGAAACCCACAGCGCATGATTTAATGAGCATATACTGTATGCCTGGCAATCAGAAGGCTGGCAGTCCACTCATTTCACAGTGACCAGAGGGCTTGGCCCATTAATAGAAAGGTTCCGGGGTCTCTTTTCATTACAAAGCTTTACAGTTGAGGAACAGCCAACTGTATTGGCAAAGCTGTCACGGAAGGTCCCCAGTGACCTTAACTTTCTGTCACTCTCCAAGCCTGTGAGTCTGGATGATGAAATTCATTAAAAACACACACATACACACATACACACACAGAGAACAAACACAAAATAGAGACACTGAGGATTCTCTGGTGTTGTGAAGGGTTATGTGGCACTTTTATATCAACTCCATCAGTGATTTCACAGGGAAAGAATTGTGACCCAGTACATGCTGGTTCTTCACGGTGACTATGCGTGTGGATTATTCTTAGAAATAATGCCCAATTGATTACATTATTCAATATTTTAGAAGGAATTTAGTATACTGGAAATACATACATACATAAAGTTGTATGTATGTAGATGGGTGTATATATACATGAATACATATATGAATTTATATATTCATGACAGAGAAAAGGTCAAACTGCATAACACACACACAAACCTTTGTCAAATTCTGTCAGTCCTTTGGATCTCAGGTTCCTGATTGCTGAGTTATGGAAGTAACAACCACTGTATCCGGAGGTCAGAGACTTCCTCATAGATCCTGGTAGTGTAAGAGCACTTAAATTGACCCCCAGAGGCTCAAAGTATGAAGTACATGGTAGGTTGATGCTCTTGAGATTTTCCACATGAGCCTGCTTGCAGGTTAGAGGAGAAAAAGAGCAATCCTCCAGCATCCATGAAGACAGAATTCCACCCAATCCCATCAAGTGCCGAAAGGGAAGCTTTCAGGACATTAAATAGGACCTCACCATGCAGTTCAGGCTGGACTTTAGCTCACTATGTAGCCAAGGTTGGCCTCAAGCTTGTGATTCTCTTGCCCCAACCTCCTGAGTACTAGCATTACAAGTAGGTGCCACAGGTCCCAGTTACATTTTTATGTCAGTGACAAGAAGCAATTTTAATGATCACCTAATAAACTTCTGGCATACCATAAGCCTTCTGATAGTAAGATTGCTGTTTACATCTTTGATCTGCCTTCCAGGAAACTTAGTGCATTCTCAGGTCAGTGTGTATTTGCAACCCCATTAACTGGCAGTGGTAGAGATTTGTCTCCTGCTTTACAAGATGTATTTTAGTGACTTTATTGAAAGTTGGCTATAAACTATACTGAAGCAAACTTGTCACTTATATGGTAAGGGAGCTATTGCAAAAAATCTATGACACTTGGTCCAGGCAAGGGTTCTTTAAACACAATCTGAAAATGGCATGGAACATCTCTTATAGACTATGGGATTATGAGTTATTGTTTGCATAATAGAGAATGTAAAAGAAAAAAATGTATCTTTTATTTAAAAGGATCATATTTGGGAGAATCAGTGTTCTTATGTCAAATACAGGACAACAAAATTTTCCTCAGCTTGTTGTGATGACTCGGACAGAATATTACACAGGTCAATCTGGGCAGCGTTTTGTGCTTAAGATAGGAGTGCAGCAGCGCTGGTCAGAAGTCAAACTCAGTGCATAGATCTCACACATTATTTGGAAATCTGGTACCCTACCAAAGGTCTCCAGGCGGAGCATTTACTCACACCAGATGGCTTTCTCTTGTGTCGCCGAGGAGGGAATCTAGGATAGCTTCCCACAGTCTTTAATTCTTATTATAAACATGTAGAAATACATAGATGCATCAGAATGTATATATAACTTGTCGCTTCACAGCTCAGTGTTCAGTTCACCTGGAACCGGGCCATTGCCACAGGTCTATGTCTGTATGAAATAGCAAGTTTCCCAGCCTTTGGCCACAGTAACAGATGGCCAAGCACACCACTAAGATGCCCATTTGTCTTCAGAGAAGTCTGTTGAAGGTTCTTCAGTTCTACAAGTGCATACTATGATTTTTTTTTTAAAAAAAAGTCATAAAAACTTCCTCTACTGTGACGTAATGGGGGAATCTTTGAAAACAAACTTGGACTTGAGCACTGATACCCATAAATATCAAGGGGCAATACACTGAGTCTATCTGAGCCACACAGTCCTCCAGCTGCAATGGGGGAAATACACAGAACATATAAAGCTACTGTCAGCAGGGCTGGGTCCAAAATATTTAACAAGGAAAATGGTAAGGGCACCAGCTAGAATGGACTTAACATTTCATTTAATTAAATATAAGTCCTGTAGGATTAAATTACAAAGGCATCCATCTTGATTGTAGATTGGGGAAGATGCTCAAACACATGATGAATTGCATGAGGCACACAGCTATTGAAAACATTATGAAGACATTATACATATCTTCATATATATTTTATATATAATATATAATATTATATATATATATATATATATATATATATATATATATATATATATATATACGCTCCACTAAATGAAAGCATTCACCATTACATTGTTAATGGACCCTGTGCATTGTAGTTAAAAGGCAGAGGAATCAGAGTACATTTAAAAATTATGGATAACAATGCTGTATTTAGAGATAACCTTTAAACATGAAGATGTACATAGGTTTCCTGAGGTCACCATACCCTCCAAGGACTTTCCTTTCCTTGCCTCTGCAGCTGCCCACTGAGCTGGCTATTCTTTAAACTGATGAACCATGTGTGTCTCTAGACTATGACTGGGTCTTCCCAAAACCCACTTAGAAAACCATAAGCAGATTTCACTTGGAATCTTTATGCTTAAGGGTTATCTCTAAATACAGCGTTGTTGTCCATGATTTTTAAACATACTCTGATACCTCTGCCTTTTAACTGGAATGCAGAGGGTCCATTAACAACATAGTGGTGAGTGCTTGTATTTAGTGGAACCATTTTATTCATTTGTTTGATTTGAGTCTCTGCCCCTCCCCCTGTTTCTCTTTTTCAGTATTTTTGTGTTATTTTAACATGCAAGGTAAGAGGTTCTCTGCGAGTTCAAGGCCAGCCTGATATACATACTAAGTTTCAGGTCAGCTAGCACTACACCATGAGACCCTGTCTTAATAAAAAACAACACCCACAAAATGTAACAAAAACAATAAAGTGATGATTTCTATTTTATTAATTGACTACTTTCCTTATTGGTTTTTCAAGGAGCTAAAATATTTATTCTTGACCATTTTATAATATCATTTTGGTTATTTTTATACTTTCTCACATAAAAGTTGAAGACCTTCCATCTTGGAATTCCATTCATTACCCCAATCTTTATGCTGTAATTGTCACATGGATTGCAGCTACAGACATTATATCATAACAACCCCCAGGATAATGTTGCTGTTCTTGTTCTGTATATTTTTAAGTTGAAAGATAGAAAAAGAGCCTTTTATATTTGCAGTTCCAATATTTCTTCTTAAACATTTAAGATTCTCTCTGAAGTGCTTCAGTTCAGATCTGGCCGCATCTCTGGCGTCTCTGATGCTGCAGGCTTTTCAGCCGGGAAGCCTCCACACTTCCCTTTATCTGAAAATGCCTTTGTCTTCATTCATAAAGCATATTTTAACTATACAAATAAAAAGGCCGTTTGGCCTGTGTTATTACTGTCTTTCTATCCCCTCATTACTTTAAAAACATCAGTTTTTTTTAGGCTGGTGAGATAGTCAGTAGGAAAAGGCCTGTGTAGCCGAGCCTGACTACCTCTGAGTTCAAACCCCAGGACCTAACATGGTGGTAGAGAGAACCACCTCTTCTGCATGTGTGCCATTTACACATTACCCCTACCTGCCCTGTACCACAGATAAATAAATGTCATTAAAAGCATTAAACTGTTGGTTTTTTTTGTTTGTTTGTTTGTTTGTTTGTTTTTTTGTTTTTTTTTGTTTTGGTTCTAGCCTCTGTTACCTCTGAAGAGGAGGAAGTGCTCATCTGAGACAGAATTTCCCCTGTTATGGCTTCTGTTAAAATTTTCTCTTTACTGTCACTGTCCAGCAGTTTAAATGAGAAGTACAGCGTCAGAATTTTCCTCCACTTTATCCCATTTATGCTGCGGCATGGTGGCTCCTACGAGCTCAGCACAGGGTTTTATCGTATCTCACAGAAAATATGAAGCATTTCCTGGGTCTGAAGCAGGAATGCAGGCTGGGCTGCATAACAAGACCCTGTATACACACACACACACACACACACACACACACACACACACACACACACATACACACACACAAAGAAAAAGATATCAGAGAGAGCAAGCATGAGAGAGAAATGCTACTGTTTGCTGTTTGCTAAGGTTTCTGGTCTATGTATTTAAGTATTTCAACATATTTAAAAATATGTCATTATTTTGCAAACATACTTTCTACATAATTCTACTTCCCTTCTTCATCTGTGACTCCAATTACATCATGTATGCTAGACATGTTGCATTTGGCCACACAGTTACCAGAGCCTTGACTCTTTGTTCAGACACACACACACACACACACACACACACATATAATTTCTGTGCCTCGGAAATACAATGATACAGCTCTTTCATAAGGGTTACTGATGCTTCTTGTCCTAGCCACCTCCAAATGCTCCAAGGCCACTCAGAAATTTTCTGTTTCGGGAGTGACAGCTCTCCATCAATAAACTCCAAAATCTGGCTCATCTTGAAATAAATGTCAGATAATTGCCTTTTCTTTTCAAAATTGTCCCTATTTTTCTTAGTTCGTTATATGCCATTCAATCTGAGGTTGTATTGTGTGAATATATAAATGTGAATGCTATAAGAGGAAGAGTCAGCATTCTACTTTAGTTCTAATCTATTTTGATGGGCAAGTAAATTAGTTAAATAGGACTGAGGTCTTGGGAGGCTGCTTGAATCTCAGTTTAGTGTTTTTCTTTTCTTGTTCTTTTTCAGACAGACTTACTATTGAGCCCTCTCTGGCCTGGAATCCACTCTGGAGACCAGGTTGGCCTCCAACCTACAGCAAGCAATCTGCCCCTGACTGCTGAGACTAAAGGCATGTGCCACCATCCCAGCTGCTTCTGTCACTTTTAAACTCTGCTCACTTGCCTGCTCCTTTATGCCTGGTTCAGGAACTGCCCCCAAATCTGACAGCTGTTTGCACACAGAACTGCTATATGAACAGCTCTCTACCCCGTGGCTTCTCTGGAATGTAAGCTCACACTCCAGTGGGCCATTACTTCCTTCCAGTCTGTGGCTTGGGTCCTCAAGCCTAAGAGGTAGTTTCTAATTGGAGGTCAGTTAGCTCACGTAACATTAACTTTAGCCTGCTTTCAGACTAAAGACTGTAAAGTAGGAACACAGCTTTCAAGTTCTGAATTGAGGCTCTGCAAAGAACCCACCTGTGTGCTTTTGTTCTGCCTACCTTCAGGAAACACAGGTGAGGGTAGGTCTATTCTATAATTGACATCCCTGGTCATGTATGGCTAGTAGAGCTTACCTGGCCGTACCAGAAGTGGCTGTAGAGAAAACACTAAGGGAATAGTCTCTTGTATCTCCTAAAGACTCCTTAACCTTCAGCTAGTATCCTGTGTAGAAATACCTGGTTTTAGCCCTAACAAGAAACAGAGCCAGCCTGGTGCTCTCTTGACTATCTGGCCGAATACAGAAGAAGATTGGACTAAAAATCACAGCTTAACGCTACACACTAAAGCACCACCCAGACATGGTGGCATTTAATTTCAAGGCCATGAGGTCTGTTCTGATCACTCCTCCAAGGAGTGTCCACATGTACTTTCTCACAATCTTTGTGTTACTTGTGTGGCCTTAGGTATCCGACTCATTGACATGGTTATAGGTAATATTCCAAGACGAGTAAAATATGCAAAATTCTTCAATATTAAGACACAGAAAGTACATGTCTACTTCTATGAATAAATGTGACATCCATGTCTTGACCACTAATAATTATAAATTCTATGTCTTGAAAGCTTCTACATGCAATGAACATTCCTAACTACATAAATTATCCTTTTAATCCTTCCTAACCATCCTGCGAAACGATTCCTAAGATTAGTCTCATTTCAGAGTTCAGAGAGATTAAGTGGGCTGACAAAGATCAAACAGCAAACAGCAAAAATGATGCAGAAACAGCAAAAAAGGGAGTACTTGAAATTATTAGGCATTGTCCTTTATTGCTAGGAGAAGAAAAGAAGTCTTTATAAACACAGAGGAATAAGTGAGTTCTCTAAAACTTGAAAATGACTGGCTTTTAATTACTCTTCCCAATAATTGTGGACTTCTCATTTTTAAGAGCTTTAGTTCCAGAGTTAAAATGACAAGCAGAACAAGTATACTGAAGGCTGAATGGCTATGCTTGAAGATTCATGGGAAGGAAGCGTGCAGCCACTCCTCCACGTCAACTCATTGCACTTCTTGTCTGTTTTGTAGGTAGGCTCTCTAGATAAGTAAAGTGTCCACTAGGGAGAAGTCAGATGTTTTAGGATGTCAAAATGGGAGGCCCACCCCACCCTACCATGTGATCCGTGGATGCTTTTAGGTGACAAATCGATGCCTAGCAGTACTACAAACTTGAGAGGCAGTTTTGTCCAATTTAATAAAATTTGCATAAACCCATAGGTTTCATAGGATTGTGGAATAACATGAAAGCAGAGTCAAAGAGATGTAGGTGTACAAGATAAAGTGGATACAGGAGACAGGGTGTTAACTGGAAGTAAGACAGAGTGTGGAATATCTTTGTCTTTTGGTTCAAGCAGCTTTTCAGTTTACACATAAACACACACACACAACACACATGTGCGTACACACACACACACACACAAATTGCCAAGACCCAGACATGGAGATATTGTTAAAGGAGGAAGCATGAGAAGGAACAACAGAAAGAAACAGGAGTATTTATGAAAAGAGGTTAACTGAGCATAGCCTGCCAAGAGTCATTCAGATGTCTGAGATACTAGAACCAGGCTGATGGTGAGGTCAAAGCTAGGCATGATGGCTCAGCAAATATGAGGGTGATGTGGGTTATATAGAAAGCCTCTGTCTATAAACAGGCAAGTAAATAAATAATTAATTTAAAACTCAAATAAAATAGCATAACTTATTAAGTACATGCTAGAGAAATGACCAGATTGGAATTGTGGGGCCAGTGCATATGCTGGTGAGTGTGTGTGTGTGTGTGTGTGTGTGTGTGTGTGTGTGTGTGTGTGATCTTTCCTCAACCATCAAAGCATCACAGCCACCCCTATAACATTTCTATAACAAAATACAAGTTAAAAAGGAAAAAGTCTGACATGAGAGGGTTTGGAAATGGAAACCAAAGACTGAGAGAAATCCTGTTTCTTATGCTTAGGTAAAAACCAAATGGGCATTCATGTAGGAATGTGATTGGACAAAGACCATGACTTGTTGGTATGAGAGCTACTTGCTAAGAAGTGGACCTGAGCAAGGCCTAGAAATTCCTTACCTTCTCAAGCTTTCCATTGTGCATTTCCTCTGACCTAGGTTTGGAACACACTTCTTCTGGAATGAGTTTTATGACCACTGTCAGACATGGAGGGTCAGAGAATATGAATGGCCAGTCTTACATGCAGCACAGCGGGAAATTATACTGCAGCTTTTCTTAGGTTTTATGGCTAATTTTGAAAGAAAGAGCTCCAGGTCCCTACAGCCTACCATGTGGACTAAAGCAAGGTGTGCATTAGAAAGCTGAAGGGAAGGCATTGCCAACCCAACCCTCTCCAGCATGCCTAACTGCTATGACTCCTCTGAGTCTCCTCAGTTCATTTCTTCTCCTTCAGCTATTTTTTTTTTTAGTTGCATATACGACTCACCAACAAAAACACTGGGGCATAAAGGGAAGGGATGCCTCTACGTGGTCTTTGAGTTTCCACATAAGATTCATCATTTGTGGTCCCATTCTCTATTAGCAGAGCCACTCCTGACCAAGACAAACCTTCCCCTCCTTTAGGACACAGCTCCCTTGACAGAGGCCTCCCCTTGCTGCTACTAATTTCATCCCAATCCTACACCATCCTCAAAGCCACACAAGGCATTGCAACTTGGCTCTTGACTATTTAACCTTTTTATTCATACACAGAAATTATTAAATATGTGTGCCTGCCTAGTGGGGGAAGAACAATAGAATGCCATGTCAATCTGGTAAAAGCACAGCTGCACTTTCTGGGAAGGGAAGGCAATACTATCCTTCAGAAAGGGAAACCATCATTCTTTTACTTAGCTGACATAATATTTACATTCCAATTTTAAAGTAGCAGCTACAAATAGAAACAGAGAGGGAGTGGATTCTCTAAGGGAATCTAGCTGTAAACTTGTACCATTATAAAAAGTTCTATTTATATGCAAGAGAATATGACTAATATTATGAGGACATTCCCACAGTAGGTCAATTCATCACACTCTTTGAAAAGAAATAAAATTAAACAAACCCTACCTTGCAGACTGTGCTGCCTCCTTCGGGTCCTCAGTGCAAGATGGAGGAGAGTGTTTTGCAGAAGGGATGACAGAGCAGGTTGTCCCAGGACACCTAACTAGAAAAGTAAGTTCAGATGAGCATTTCAGCAGTAAATTGGACAGCTTCTAGACACAGCATCATAAAAAACCAGTTGTGAACAACACTAGACACAACATTATGAAAAACAGTTGTGAAGAACACCGAGCTGGCCTGCCTGTACCAGGAGCTGTTTACAGGGCTCTATTGACATAGTGTAGCTTCTAAACCATTGTCATTACTCTTCAGAGAGAGGATGTGGCTCAGGGCAGTGAATGTGATTCACAGTACCACACAAAGGCAGTATCCGAGTTGTCCTTTGCCTGTCCAGATTCTGATTCCTAGCCCAAGGCATTCCTAGATGCAGCACCTGGCCTCCTCAAGAAACACGCAGTCCTGATACCAGATTTCCCACGAGGCTGGCCCAGGTTACAGTCAGGAGAACACCTCCCTGGCTTTGTGGAATTCTATGTCAAATTCACTGAAGAGTCAATTCACTTGTGGGTCACTTACCTTCCTCTCCTTGGAAACACTAGTGCAATTGATTACGGGTCCTAGTTAGGGTTTCTATTGCTGTGATAAAACACCACTACCAAAATCAACTTGGAGAAGGAAGGGTTTCTTTCCCCTTATACTTTCAGGTAACAGTCCATTACTGAGGAAAGTCAGGTCAGGAACCTGTAGACAGTAACTGATGTGGAGACCAAGAGGAGTGCTGCTTATTGGCTTGCTCCTCATGACCTGCTGGCCTGCTACCAGTCCTGGGGAGGCACTACCCACAATAGTCTGGCTCCTCACACATCAGTCACTAACCAAGAAAACACCTTACAGGCTTGCCCGCAGCCAGATCTCATGGTTATTATGGAGGCCTTTGTTTCCTCTGGGACGACTCTAGCTTATGTTAAATTGACATAAACCAGCCAGCACAGAAGTGAATGCGGGCTTTTGGTGTAGCTACTTAGGGTTAGATCCTACACAGCTGATCATTTAATCGATCTTTTCATTCTATCTCTGCCAAATGGGCATAGGAATATATGAGGGATGCACTTTGGAGGATATTTCTTTTTCATTGTGAAAGTGACTAAGAGGCTGACAGACTCTAACGCTCACAAATGACCCAATGATAACCCCACTGGTCAGATTCTCTCTGCTATAATCTCTACCTCCACTTTTCCTTCATAGACCTAGTTTTAAAATTAAAAATAAAATTCCATAGTGACTGACACTAGTTTATTCTCTGAGATTTTGAGGAAGGGTCATTATTTCCTTTTCAAAATCTAATTATTTTGCTCCATATCATGTCACTTGCTCTGTTCATAATGTGATTGAAATCATTCATCTGTCATCCAGCGAACATTTACTGAGACTACGGAGCTCCCAGGCAGTATTCTCCACAGCTCTGAACACAAGAGCCTCCCATTCTACCATTATCCTCATAGGGGAAACAGACAAATAAAGTAAATACCGCATGTGCCCGGGTAATTAAATGGTCTAAGTGCTCTGGGGAATCTTGCTCCCCAACACACAGGGAGAGGTTGGGTGGAGAGAAAAAGAAAGAGAGGGAGGAAGGAAAGGAGAGAGAGGAGGGGAAGACTGAATTTCTATCTCTCAGTTCCTGAGCAGGGAATAGGGTTGTCGAAGACAAAGATTACGATGATGTCATATTGGAATAGGATGGATAAAATTCATTTCAAGTGGTTTACATCTAAGAGGAGGACCCTGTGAAGGCAGTGACACAGCAGGAGAATGTCCCATGACAGAGACAATGTGAGGCTGCTTCTGCAAAACAAGGGATGCTAAGTTTGCTAGCAAGCAACCAGAAAGCCAGCAAGAGACAGAATCCCATTCCCAGCCTCCCAGCCTCCCAGCCTCCCAGCCTCCCAGCCTCCCGGTCCGGCCTGACACTCCCAGGGAGATTTCTCCTGCGAACATCGTCCTAATGACACTGATTTCGGAGTGATGGTCTCCAGAACTGCCAGACAAAAGCGTTTCTGTTGTTCCAAGCTTCTCAGTTTGTGGTATGCTTTGAGTATCATCCTATGAAACGAGCACAGTGAATTTGGAGAGATGATTTACATTTTTTAACAAGGACACTATGAAAGCGCTCATTGGAAATAAACATCTCAGGGGAAACCTGAATGAGATGCGGGAAACAGACAAAAAGACAGCCTTGGGTGAAGACATTTCCAGGCACAAGAGGCAGAATGTGCCTGAGAATGCTGATATGTTGGAAGGGAAACCAGTAAGATGCTACAGTGAGGCAAGAGTGGCAGGGACCAGCAGCTGGAAGCGCTGAACCCCAGTGGTCTCCCGAGCTCTGCTTATTTGCTGCAAGGTAAGATATAAAGCCTCCATAAGGTTCTGAGTTGAGCTGGAACAAGAGCTGGCTTGCAATGTAGTAAGGTTCCTGGTGAGAATAAACAGAGATAAGAACACTAAGATATCTCCAGTGGAAACTGAAGAAGAGAACTGCAGCCAGCCTATATGGAGACAGTGGGGACTGGACAGCTCTAGGCTGCATATTCAGACTGCAGGTCCAAATGAATAGCAACACACTGAGGCAGAGATACAGTTGCGGCTTCTTAATGATGCAGAGGATTCAACTAGATAGCAAGACAATTTAACTGAAGTAATCATTTGAAGAAGTGATCTCACTAAGCGAGCCATGCCAAAGACACAGGGGACATATCTGGCACGCATGGAATAAGAAACTAGAATATACAAGAAACCTCCCAAAGTCAAGGAAAAGACAAAGAGAGAAACACAACAGAGAAATGCGAGCTAGTCAAAGAAGAAACTACAATGGAATTGTGAACTTAAGAAGCTCAGTCAGAAGTCAGCAAGAAAATGGAAATTAAAATGATAAGATTACATTTTCCTTCCATCCAAGTAGTTAACATGAAAAGGCCTGGCAAAATTCAATGTTGTCCAAGATGTGAGGAAAATAATGTAATATTCCAATTACTCCTGGCAGAATCAGGAATTGAAACATTATTCTAGTGAGAGATTTTATTGCATTTATCAAAAGCAGTATTGCATATTCCATGCATACTGATTCTACCTTGCAGATGTGCAGGGCTCAATAAACACGCACACAAGCAGGGACATGCCAACAAGAGGATCATAACAGGGTTTTTGTTTTTGCTTTTGTTTTGTTTTTGTATAACAAAACTTATACAAAAATTCATCCTGAGATAAAAATTCACCCTGAAAAGGGAATGGGTAAGTAAATTTGCTTCATTTGTAGTATAGAACAGGGCACAGCCTTGAAAAAAAAATCAGTTGGTTTTATATACATATCAGCACACATTTCACATGATAATTATTAAGCAAAATAAAACTTGAAGTATAAAGCCACAATCACATGTATTCTTGGGGATACACAGATATATATGTGAAAATGCAAAGAATGAACTGATCTGGGCATTTGGGCCAGGAAATGAGTGCATCAGAGAGAGTCAGAGAGTGAGAGAACAGACAGGAGATGGCTGGGAATCCAGTTTCATCAGTAAGCTTTTTGAAAAGAAAAGGGAAACAAAACGGAACCCTGTAAGCAAATGTGACCAATGAGAAGTCTTGGATACTGGAAATTCAGATGTTCATCATTTGATTTTTGTACCAGTTTGCACATTATATATTTTTTTCAAATAGAAGAAAACAGGAAAGATGAGTGGTGGGGAGGGGGGCAAAGGGTAAAAAGAGAGGGAAGAAGTAGGATCAAGAAGGGAGAGGGAAGAAGTTTGGTGGGGGGGGGGGGCAAGACGGGAGGGGGGGGGGGGGGGCAGGGAGGGACAGGGAGGGAATTTTGTGCATATTTTCAAGTGTATTTAAACTGGTCACAAGAGTTTGCTCTCTTAAGGATGAAATTCCAAACTGTATCCTGCCAGTACAGCTTTGCTTTGCTTGTTGCTTATTTTGCTTGTGGTCCTGGAGATCAAACCCATGACCTTGGAAATGCTGTGTGAGTGTTCAGCCACTGCCTTGCCACCTGCACAGTTCTGCTTCTGTCATCAGTGAGACCAACGTTGATTCATCCCAGAATGCTTCAGCCTGCAGCATGGAAGCTGAGCCAGGAGAGAGAAATGGAATGCCGTTTGGCAGGACAAGGAGCCCTCTGCTAGAGAATCCCAGCAGTAGCATTAGCATCCCCACCCCATTCTTGGAGATACTGACACCACAGGGAGGAGAGAGAAGCTCAGGTTTGGTGACAAAGTAAACCAAAAGTATCTCACGGACACCTTTTCCGCCTTTCAGAAATGTTTGTGGCAATTTTCTAGAATCAAGGGAACAATATACTTGATTAGCCTGCAGCAGACTTAGCAATTTTGCTTTTTTCAAATCTCTTTCTTTGCAGCATGTTCATCATTAACCTTATATGTTCTAGGGCTGGAGATGAGGTTTTCCTACTGTAAAGTAGAATATTCACTTTCAGAAATTAGATTGCTTTAGGATAACTCATTTTGGTGACTAGTAATCAAAAGACCCTCTCTGAACCTAGGAGTCACCTGTCAAAGGGCTTGCATTTGTGAAGAAGTGTCCTTGTCTTCCTGGAGGGAGAATCTACAGAGAAGAAGCTTACAGAATATTTCACCATCATGAGATGAATGCCTGACCTGAGTGTTCAATGATACCATTTGTTTGAAAGTGTATTATATGTATATGCTTGCTTCAGAGGCCTTAGCTCAAAACTCTGAAAAGGCTGTACAGCCCTGAGGACTTGACCATACTACGTCTTTCCACACAGGCAGCTAAGAAGCAGAAGGTACCAGTCAAAGGCTGGATTTGCCTCAACTGTTTGGCTCATGTCACAGTCTTGATGTTTAAGTATCATCATTTTGTGTATCATCCTGCAGATCCGTTTCTGCAAATGCTTTGGATTGATTTCTAACAGGAAAACAAACAAGGCTGAGAGGGAAATTTGTGAATAAGTCACTGATGTAAGTATGTAATTTTGTGCCTTTGAATTTGGACAATGCTAACCATGATTTTGCACGTAGAATAGACTTTTCAGAGCTGCTTCTACACAGAACAGTTTAATTTGTTGGCTTAAGTGTTCACAATTATGCTGTGTGCTGTGGAAAACACTGAGAAGTGCATCCTGCGTTTCATCCATGTGACAGAAACACAGCAGAGAGCACTCAGCAGGGGCCATCTGTGCTAACGGGATGGGTGATGAGGACTGTGCTTTTCAACCCCATGAAAATGAAGAGTCCTGCGGCCTTTGGCTTTACGTTCCTATTTCTGGATAAAAACACAGCCAAGGGTTCACAGTGAAATGATGGGTGATGAAGCTATTTCAAGTTGTCACCGGTTAAATTGTCACATTGTTTGGGACATATGAAGACATCATAATCTGTTCTGCCAGATTGTAGGCCTGGAAATTCTTTTCAGCAAAATAGGATCCAATTTTGCATTGTGGATGAGGACATGGGTTTGGATGCTGGCGTTTATAAGTCAAACAGATACAGGGCTCTAAACAAGCCATCAAGTTTTCACAATCATGTTACCACTGGTAAGTAGGGTTTATAACTCTGCCTTCCCAACAGACTTATGGGGGACTTCATGAAGCAATTCATGCAAAGGGCATGCTACATGGTTAGAGTCAGAATAAACATCACCACCGCCTTCATCAGAGTCACCATCATTATGTGTGACCAGATCTTCACTTTCACCATCATCCTCATTGCTACTCAAAGTTCATTTAAAACACCAACCATGCACTGCGTTGTTTAGCAATTAATTGCTTTCATTCATTTAATGAAGTATTTGCTGAGGACATAGTAAGTGTCAGACTCTATGCTGGAGCCTCCGGTTCTAAGACCATTAACAAAAATCTCTGGAGAGCTATTTAAGCAGATGATGGTCAAATACTATGACTATGTATCTTTGCAAACTGAGAGAACAATGATGGAGGAAAAGGTCATGTTGGTCGAAGACAGACAAAAGAAGAACTGCTTTAGACCTGATACCAAGTACATAAGGAAGAAGCATAGGGGTAGGAAGATGGCTTTCTTAAAACACACACACACACACACACACACACACGAACATAGTCCTCTTCACTGTTACTGAAAGCTGGTAGAAAAGCATCCAATGAGTCAGCAGATTTAGTAGAACTGTATGCCAAGCTCTAGATTCTGATGAACTCCAGAGGTACACTAATCGAGACAGATAGGAACCTTGTCTCACCTATGCTTTCAGCACCTATTCCTGTGTTTGAAAAATATACTACAGTCAGGATTCATCCTGCAATCAATAAAGCCCACTTTTGATTTATTTTATTTTACTGCAATTTTTGGAGACAAAGTTTTCATTTTGTAGTCTAGGATAGCTTGGGACCTACTATGCAACCCAGGCTATCCTAGAACTTGCAATAGTTATAGCAGAAAAAGAAAGAAAGAAAGAAAGAAAGAAAGAAAGAAAGAAAGAAAGAAA
>NW_026585742.1:2816276-2892545 GCF_907164565.1 Psammomys obesus
AAAGAAAGAAAGAAAGAAAGAAAGAAAGAAAGAAAGAAAGAAAGAAAGAAAGAAAGAAAGAAAGAAAAGAAAGAGAAAGAGAAAGAGAAAGCTGGGATATTTTTTCCCACTAGGACACCAATGCTTTGCAGGACAAATAATGTCTTCCTGAACAAGCAAACTGTACCATATTTGGTTCATTTCATGGACCTAACAACTCACACTGCTAGATAGTCAGATTTCTCCTCCCCAGTTAATTATCACATTGCACATGATACATGCATATGACAGCCACAGGTTCCTTGCCAAGTTGAAAGGAAGAAAGAGGAGAAAAGAGGGGAAGGGAAGGGAAGGGAAGGGAAGGAAAGGGAAGGGAAGGAAGAGAGAAGAGGAGAGGAAGGAAGGGGAGGGAAGTGGATGGAGGGGAGGGGGGAGAAGGACAAGCCTGTATGTGTCACTGTACCCCAGGCCCTAGCATAGGGTAAAATACTCCAATGTGCCTTTTGCAGTTTTCACAGTAGTTGCTCCTTGATGAAGGGTGAAAAATGCAATCTTCCTAGCTCAACTTGGGTGCGTTATGAATGGGGAAAACTCGCAGACCAAAATTCCCTCCACAAAGTGTAAGACAGGAAAGCAGAGTGTATCACCCCAGTAGTGGTGCTTCTCTGACACAAACATTTATGCGTGGTGAGAAATTGGCTACTGCAGAGCTCACAAGCAAACAGAAATACTTTTCAGGAGAAATTCATGTTGGTAGAGAAACTCAATGGTCAAGTCCACTTCCTCTAAATCCCTGCAGACACACATCCCCTAAAACCACACAAAGTATTCTACAGAGCAAACCTCACTCTGCTTAGCATGCCCTTCCTGGGAATCTGCATAAACTGGTTAGGTTCGTGGTATCATTCGAACCTGAACTCAGAGCCATCTTTGTGTACCTCTCATGTAGACACGAGGAACACACAGTGTTAAACTTCTTTTATTTTACCTCTTTAACTATATTTTGTTGCAGGGCTCTGTCCCAGACACAAACCAAAGTAACAAAAAGATATTCTTTTTCCTTTCATGTACTTACCAGCGCTCTCAATTATGAGAGCTAATGCAGGCTACCAGGAGAGTTCAGCACGATTTTTATTTAATACACCAAATGCCCCTGGAGAGCCAGAGATGATAATATGAGAGGCTACTGCATGTTAAGGCAGCATTAGCAACGTCTGGGAGTGAGTCTTACTCCAGGAATGTTTCTCTTTGTCACTGTAGTGCTAGAAAAAGCGGGAGAAGTATCAGCATTTGAACTGGTGCCTGATGGAGGAAAACATTAAACCTTTCTATGACAGAAAGAGAAGATATTTCCAATTTCCTAAGGTTTTCTTGGTTTGAGGGGAAGGGATAAAAGAAAAATGAAAACCCTGCCAATTTGTTTGTTTGTTTTGTTTTTGTGTTTTGTTTTTCCTTACACAGGAAAGCAAAACTATAAAATGGTCTGTCTGCTTAAC
Organism: Psammomys obesus; assembly: GCF_907164565.1. Classification (NCBI taxonomy): domain Eukaryota; kingdom Metazoa; phylum Chordata; class Mammalia; order Rodentia; family Muridae; genus Psammomys; species Psammomys obesus. Next base: position 2,817,752 of record NW_026585742.1, read on the forward strand.
TATCAGAAGACGGAAGTGAATTTAAAAAATTCTTTTTTTCAATAACAGAGCACTGTAGAGTTCTGGCCCAATCTATCCAATTCACACACAGATACACACATGATCCATATGTACACTCACTCACACACACACACACACACACACACACACACACACACACACTCACACACTCTTTGCAATCAAAGAACTAGTAAATATCTCATCCTAGAGTCTCACTCAACATGCAATCTCTGTGGTTAGATCCTCTCTGCCTTGTCCTTAAGATCTCTCCAGGGCTAACGAGTACACACCACTTCCCCAACTAGCTGATAAAACTGCATAGAAAACGTTAAGTGATGGCACTTGAGGAAGCAGTTACTAGTTAGAGGGGAAATTCAGAAGAGAGAGTGGTGATTACAGCCGACGAGATTCTCAAATGGCACAGTGAGGACGGAGCAGCCGCTGAATAATGCGTGTTTTTTAAAGGTGAGTTATCCCTTACAGCAATTACCCGAATGTGAGAGTTCCGCTCATTCTTCTCAACCTTACACTTGGAGAAAGAACTTCTAATGCAAGACTAAGAGAGCCAATTACTGCAGCGCCGCGCCGAGCCACATCCTAACTCCCTGGACTTGGCAGTTATTTTTTTTTTTTCTTAGAAAATGTTCTTCTAAAAATCTTCACTAACAACTCTGACGTTATACATTTAGACTCTGAAAAGATGAATGAGAACTAAGCAATTATGTACCAATGTAGAGAGGCTCTGAAAAGGGCCTACAGTTACAGTCATAGCTCAGGGAGCTCTGAGGTCTAGTTTCCATTTAGTGTAAAAAGTAACAAGCATAAAAGTGAACAATCACAGGGCAATTTGGGATGTGGTGGGCTTTCCAGCAGCTGATTCATTTGTCTCTGCGTGATAACCTCTAAGGGAGGAACCATCATGACACTGTGTGACACAGAAGCAGGTGAGGAGCACACTGAGCAGCTTTGTGATGCTGGGACCGAGTTTCCCAGTCACCGTGAAGGAGGAAGGCTTTATTTTGGCTCACGGCATCAGAGGCTTCCGTCCATGGTCACTTGGCTCTGTTAACCTGGGCCAGTGGCAGCGCAGTACACAGCACAGTGGGAGCGTCTGATGGAGAAGGACTGCTCACATACAGTGGCTGGGAACAGGACAGGCAAGAAGGAAATTGGGTACCCATAGCCCCTTCAAAGATATATTCTTCATGACCTATTGGATTAGACCTCACATCCTTGAAGACTCCAGTAGTGCCAAAAAGAACCATGGGCTGCAGACCAAACTTAAATACACGAGTCTTCGGCAGACAGTCTAGACCACAGTTGTAGCAAACATCTCACCTACGTCCACCACTTGAAGGGGTGAGATCGGAATCCAAGCACAAACCCTCCCACCCGGAACCATGCTCTTAGTACCACACAGTGGTGCTCCACCTGGAAGGAGCACAAGGGTGCTCTACTCGGAAGGTGGGCTAGAAAGCTGCTTTGGGCAAGCAAGGGCTACAATTTATGAGGCACGACAGCACAACAGAAACATCCCAGCCGTGGAGGTTTTCAAGGAACCCCCCCCCCCCCCCACACACACACACACTCAGAAGGGAGTTTCCTCTTTAAGTCTAAGATAACACTAAAGAAGTTTCTTGGTATACAGTAGGTCTTGGGTTCTAGAAAAGCCATCACAAGTTGAAGAAACTGTAAGTAAAAGAAATGTATTTACTATATATCCTAGCTTAGCAACACAGTCCTCTCATGGCTTCATGGCTGACTGGGAGCCAGGCTCACACCCGTGGCCTAGCAAGTGACAGTGCTTGCCTGTCACTCACTAGCCTGAGAAAAGATTTCCATTCAGAATTTGAAGTCTGGTTTCTATTGAAAGAATGCTGATTTTGTTCCTTCGCCAAATTAAAGATCGTGAAGCCATGTCATGGTAAGTCAGACATCATCTGTACTTACCTTACAGGCTGCCCTGGTGGTAACCAGCCCACTGTGGGAAGGCTTGCCTTGTGCGTGGCACTAGCTAAACATTTTCCTCACATTAAATCTTATTCACAGACCTCAGAGTACTGCTTCTTTGATTCTTGTGTTAAGATGAAGAAGCACCAGCAGAATGGGTTACTGATTTGACCTAAAGCATAGCCTGTCTCTGCCTGTCTTGGCTCTCTGTCTCTGACTCTCTCCGTCTCTCTTGATTTGTGTGTAGTCTTTATCTGTGTAGCATATGTGCATGTGTGTCCAGGGGTAGACCCCTGTGTGCACAGGCAGAAGCCAGAGGAGGACACAGGCTGCCCTGTTCTATCACTCTCCACTCTATTCCCTTGAAACAGGTTCTCGCAGCAAACCTCAAGCTTGACCTTCATTTTTTTTTTTTTTGGCTGGCAGCTAGCAAGGTCTAGTGATACTCCTTTTTCCATCCCACCCACCCACAAGCAGTGCTGGGTCAGAGGAGTCTTTTACATAGTTCCTGGCCATTACCAGCTTTTTACATAGTTCCTGGGATCTAGGAAAGCAGGGCCTCATGCTCGTACAAGAGGCTGTTATCTTTAGAGCCATCTTTCCAGTTCCCTAAATCACAGTTTCTAAACTGTGGATCCACAATTCTCTTTCAGACAGTGTATGAACTCACAGTGATACTCAAAGGACATCTTTCCTGTGTCCCAATGTCTGGGCTAATTTAATCCAGAGTTCTAAATAGACCTAGAAAATGAATGAACTCATATGACTCATGAACTCATAAGACAGCTTGCTTACGTGTGTGTGTGTGTGTGTGTGTGTGTGTGTGTGTGTGTGTGTGTGTGTTTAACAATAATAGCCTCAGGGCTGGGGAGATAGCTCAGAGAGTAAAAGGCTATTGTCACACAAGAGTGAGCAGCCGAGTCCACATCCCCAGGGCACACATAAGGCAGGAGCAATAACACCGTCTTCAATGCGCCAAGAGTGAAATGGAAAGCAGAGACAGGAAGATCCCTAGACACTCGTGTGCCAGCTGGCCTGGTGGGTGCATTGAACAACTCCCAAGAAAGCCTGTCTTATACAACACAGCAGGCAGCCTTATGATGCCACCCGTGGACACAAAGGACGGGCACATAGGCACACACGGGCAGACAGCTCGCATCCAGCTGCTGGGTGGCACAGCCTCTGCCGGTTGATACCACGTTATGATGAGCTGCAGGCGTCTGGGTTTCCCACTTTCACGAGGGGAGAGATCTGTTCTCTTATTCATTTAAGAAATTATTTTTTAAGATACATTTACTTAACCTAATAGATCAAAAATATTTCAACATGTAATAAAATTTATGCTATATTAAAATTTTTATGTTAAGCATTCAAGATTCAGAGTGTGCTTTATAGGCAATCTGAGATCATAGCGCCTATGAATGCTGAGGGTCTTCATGTCAGCAGTAGCTCCCATTAGTACACGTTCATAAAGATATTATGCCTGGGCCACACAGCCCTAGTGGGGGTGTCTTGGAAGAGCCGTGGTTACTGCTTTCTAAGTTTCTTTTCTTGGGCTGGACAGATTGGCTACCAAGGGGCTGGTCTAGACCCAGGATGAACAGGATCCCATGAGGAAGTCTTTCACTTAAGCCTCTGCTCCCTCTCGGCTGGCTCCTGCGGACTTCTGCGTGCCCTGTACTGCACTCTCTCTAGCCTTCTCCTGGAGGCTGAAGGGAGACGGAGAAGGCTGGGGGGAGGGGGAATGTCTAACAGGTTTTTAAGAGTCTTTTCAGTGTTCGCTTAATATTCTTTAACTCCCACTTAGTTCACAGTGACGGTAATTCCTGATCCTTTCTGAAAACGCACTTTCCGTGTCCCCTCCCGCTTCTAAGTCAGTCCCTGGCTTTTGAAGCTGCTCCTGTAATTATAGTCATTCGTTGCCTAACAACAGGGACACATTCTGATAATAGTTCTTAGGCGACTTCATCACTATCAAAGAGCGTGTCGTGTACTTATGTAAACTAAGGTGGCTACAGCATTTCCAGGCAATCTAATCTTATAAGACCCTGGTCAGACAGGCTATCTCCCAATCAAAATGTCAGGGTCCAGCGCATGACTCACTTTTATTACTCTTTTTTTCTTCTACTCTTTTAATCACTTCTCTCCTCCTGTTTTATTTATTTTATTTTTTAAAATCAGGCCTTCTGTTTTGAAAGAGTTGTAGAGCCACATGAAGATTATAATAAGAACCACAGAAAGAGTCCGTATACTCTCTACCCAGTTTCCTGTAATGGTGAATGCAATGTAAAACAACGATATAGCCAGGGCGCTGACTATGTATGTAAACATGGTATCCCCCTGCCCACTACGATCACCTTCCGGCCCTTCAGTGGCCGTCGTCCCTCCTTCTCCCCGACTCTTTTCTAATACTCGGCTAGCGCTAAACCGTACTTGCAAAATTTGGTTTTTCCAAGGATGCAAAACAAATGGTATGTAATCTTTGATGTCCCATCCCTCTGCCTAATCCTAGTTCTTGAACATTTAACCAACTATTTACAGTGTCAAGTCCAAGGAGAGCTTTAGTGCTGGTGCTGCCCCCCCCCCCCATGGGTTGTGTTTTGCAGCCGCCTAAGAATCATTCCTTGGCCTGGTTCTAGATCCCAAAGACTTTCTCTTATGTTGTCTTCTAAGTTTTGAGGTTTAGTGTTTTATATTTTAATTTAAAATATTCTTCTTAATGTTTATATTAGGGAGAAAGCATAGTTTGAGATTTTTTTATTTTTTATTTTTTGTCAATTGATCCAGGGCCATTTGTTGAAAGGCCTTGTCTCTCTTGTGAAGGAAACTGTATTCTGGTCAAAGTCAGTTGGGTCTATTGTGAGCTTCTTTATTCTGTTCCATTGATTTATGTATCTACTTCTTTATGAATACCCATACTATAGCTACATGCTAAGTCTTGAAATGGAGTAGACCAATTCTTCCAATTCTATTATAGTTCTTTAACACTGTTGTAGCTACTCCAGTTACTTTGTTTGCAAATAACTTTTAACATAATCTTGCCTATATCTAAAAATAAAATTTTAAAAGGAAAAATATTGAATTTATATGTAATTTTGGACTTAATTGCAATCTTTACTTTGCTAAATCCTTATAGGCATCAGCATGACATACTCCTGCATTTAGTTTTGTTTTCTTTCTTTTTCTTTCATCTGCATTGTATAGTTTTGGTATGCAAGTTTTATAAGCAATTTATTAGAATCATCTGAATGTTTCATATATGGTAGTAATGTAAATTAAACTATATTTTTAATTTCACTGTCCACAGTCATTGCTGCCACACAGAATCACAGCGATTCTTTTAATCTTGTATTCTACAACCCAACTGAGCTCACTCACTAACTTAGGGATTTGGTTTTGTGTCTCCTGTTTTCTTTGCAGATCATTTAAATTTTCCTGTGTAGAAAATCATGTTATTGGCAAATACTAATGTTTCCCCTTCTTTCTTTTTTCCATTTTTCTGCCTTTTATCCTCTTTTGTTTCCTAACAGCTTTGATTAGGACTCCCTGTCTGACGCTGAGTAGCAGAAAATACAGATCTCCTGTGGTATTTCACTTCGTTTATTTTTACCCAAAACATCTTTATTCTTTAGTCTTCAAAAAAGTCAAAGTCTTCATTTTCCAAAATAACCGTGATTAGCTTAGAAAAATGTGCATAACCCTTCAAAGCATATCCCTTTAACAGAAATTAGTGTTTCAAAAGCTTACACATTAGAGACGTAAGCAGAGTCAGAACCTACCATAAGAAATCCACTCAATGCTTTAGGCCCTTCTCCTCCAGGAACTAGCTTGGTTGTTTTACTTCCATCCAGTAAAATCTGACACCATTTAGCAATCCTTCTGCCCTGCAGTATAATTCCAAACTCTACCTTTCAGCACCATAGTGACAAGGTCATCAAATCCCAGAAGTGTTTCAATAGTGTCTTCATCACTCTTTATCACAGTGTGAATTCTCAATCCTATACAAGTGTCCATAGGCTCTAAAGGCAGGGTCTGTAATCCATAGTGGCTATATTAGCCTCTATGGACATGTCAGGAGTCCTTGTGACACTTGTCAATATTTTGGGAGAAATATGTTGCTTCTTGGTCATTAAGTGTAATATTAGCTACGGGTTTTGTTTGTTTATGTGTGTGCACATGTGAACTGGGTTTGAGTCATGGTACTGGTATGGGAGTCAGAGGATAGCTGGTGGGAGTCAGTTCTCTCCTTTCATGAGGGTAGAGGTCAGGCTCAGCAGCATGTGGCACACATTCACAGACGAGTGGCCAGTTTGTACACATGCTGTTTATCAAGTTGAGCAAGTGCCCTGGAATTTAGTTGCTTCTGAGAGTTCTTTTCAAAAACCAGCGTTGAATTGTGCTAAGTGCTTCTTCCTTAGTGATGGTGTTTTTGTTATCTTTAATCTGTTAATGTGATAAATTATATTGATTAACTTTTTAATGATTAACCAGAATTTATCTTGGTTTACTTAATAGTGAACCAGGCTTGAAACTCTGAAGCAGACTTAGTTTTATCATGATGTATATTTCTCCTTTTTTTCCTACATTTTGTTTGCTAAAATTTTGTTAAGAAATTTTGTTTCCATGTTCATCAGAGTTGTGGCAATGTAGTTTTTGCACTGTTTTTGTTTTCTGAGCACTCTTAGTATATGTTTATAAAATTAACTAGAAAGAAATAGTATAAAATTGAATTTCTCATTGAAACTATATAGCCCTAAATATTCATGTTTGTATACTTTTTAAAAGATAAATTCAATTTCCTTAATTGATAGAATATATTTATATTATCTATTTCCTATAGAACAACTGTAGAAATTTACAGTTTTTTTTTAAATTGTGTTTATTTCATCTAAATTGTCAAACGCTGGGTAAGTACATTGCTCTGTCATCATCCTGATGTCTGTTGTATCTGTAGTGATGGCCCCTGATTTATGTCTTGTATTTAATTTTCTCTGGAGGTTTGTCAGCTTTATTGATTTTAAGAGAGAATCAGCTATTCCTGCTTTATTTATATTAAAGTTTTTACAGCGTAACCTTTTACTATTGTGTTTTCAGTCTACCTCCAATTGTTTCAAGTGAACTGTTCTTACAGACTGATAATAGCTTAGCTAATTCCCATACTTAAATGACTTATTTTAGAACATTTATCTATAATGCAATTACTATATTTTAAGATATATTATTTTTGTTTTTTGTTTTTTGCTTTTGGTATTTGTCCTTCATATTTTCCATACTTTGAGCTATTTGAACATTTGAGTAATTTATTTGATCTCTCTAAAATGGTTTTAGAGCATCACTTTGCACAGTTTTAGTATTTGTGTTAAATACCACATTATATATTCATAAAATGAACAGATTGTTGGTATCTTCATTTTCCCAGGTGAATAAGAATTAAAATCTCTCTTTCCATCCTTACCTCTTAACTTCTTCTATACACATTTGCTTCACATCCTTCTCAGAGTATTCAACCATTGAATACCATTTAGAACTTTCACACAATCATTTTGCCTTTTCTTTCCTGTGTTCCAGGATTTCATTTTAACTGTTCTCATTGTTTAGAAAGATCTACTGGCAGCAGATTCTCTTGGTTTTCTTTCCTCTAAGAAAAGAAGCCTTTAACTTCTCTATTCATTGCTGAAGGACATTTTCACTGGTTATAGGATTATAGGTTGACTGTTGACTGATATTTTCATTCAGTCCTTGAAAGCTTTAAATTCCATAGTGTCAGTAGAAACTCAGGACGAAAATCATATAAAAGACTGCACCCTCTTGAATTGAACTGTCACCAGGATACTCTGGTCCTAGCAGGAGGAACAGCCATATGAAAAATAATTACAGTAGAATATGACAGTGAGAAATGTACTTACTTTGACTAATGGTCAGAGAAAGGGATAAGATGAAGCATTTGGGAAAGAGTCAGACCTGACATATGGGTTGCTGAGGATCAGACACCTGCAGAAGCAGGTGGAGATGATATGGAAAGATGGTAAGGCAGGGTGCTGAACCTCATCTCCACTCAGGCTTGGAGCTTTATTCTGTGCATATCAGGAAGCTGCTACATTTAAAGCACTGATAAGTACAGTCACGCTCTTTTGAAGCAGCTTTCAATGAATTATCAGCATTTTCTTTAGTCTGATATAGACGAAAATCTAGTTTGTGACTTGTTAGCATGTGTTAATGGCCAAAAAGAGCAAAACAAAACTCTCTTCTTCTGCATTCCAATTTGCATGCCCTCTACCCTGTCTGCTGGGTGACTTCAGTGTCTCTGTGGTCAAGGAAAGGAATATCACACTGTGACCTGAATAAGGTGACAGGCAGCAGGAGAAGGGAAAGCTGCAGCTTTGTCACACCATCAACATTTCCTAACATGTGTTTTACATTATTTACTGAGTGAAAATTTACCAACACCATTGACTACAATGGAAATAGATGTATGTATACTTTGTCAAATTTGCATTCTGCTCTGCAGAAATACTCAATAGCCAGAGACTTTCGGATTGTTGCTAGTTTTGTGTTGCTCCACTGCCAGATTTTCATGCACCTAGGGCTCCTCAGTGAGGAAAACAGAACTCATTCTAGGTGCTGAGGAGTTTATGACTATAAACAACACACAGAGAAGAAGAGAAGAAAAATGAAAATTCTCATGAAAGGAAACAACAATGCTTAACTACTTTCTTGCTTTTTAGTCCAACTGTTTAAGAGAAGTGGCCTTGGAAATATGGAAGAGATCTGGGGGGGGGGTAGGAAGATGGCATAGTCATTAAAGTGCAGGCTGCACAGTATGAGACCTGAGCTCAGATCCCTAGCACCTATGTAAAAAGTTGTCATGGTGGCCCATGCCTGTAGTCATAAGGATGTGGAGGCAGAGACAGGAAGATCCCCAGAGCTTATTTACTGCCAGTCTTATCTCCAAATTTAAGAGAGACCCTGCCTCAAAAATTAAGGTGGAGGACAATAGAGGAAGATGCCCTACATGAACCTCTGGCTTCCAAAAGCACATGCATGCACAAGTGCACACACACACACACACACACACACACACACAAATTAAATTAAATTAAAAATGTGACAAGATTCCCTTTGGGGACTGATTTAACCCACATCTTGGAGTAAGGTTCTTCTATTTAATTTATTTATTCACGTAGTTATGTATGTTTATTTTAAATTTACTTCTATTATTTTTAAATGGTGTATTTGTGCATGTGCATACCCTCAGACACCAGAAGCATTGGATGTTCCTGGAGCTGGAGCTACAGGTGGTTGTCAGACACCATAGTTGATGCTGGGAATGGAAAGCAGGCCCTCTGTACAACCACCAAGGACTTTTTACCAATGAGCCATTTCTGGAGCCCTGGGTTTTCAGTTCATAACTGTGAAACTATTTAACAGAATAAGAAATCTGAAAACTGCCAATCAAAGACAAAGATGTCAACGGCTACATCATATGAGCAGACAGGAAAAGGAGCCCAAACCAGTTCCTTGAAAGATACAGGACCATGCTCCTTTTCCAATATTTTCTCTTTTCATTTGCATCTCTTTCCTTTCATGGCATATTGTTGTTTTCAGTTGTGTTTCTTTGACCACTTTGTATAGTGCTATCAAAGGTATGTATAGAGTTGTTAGTGTGTACAGAGCTCTCAGTGTGAACAGTGCTGTCAGTGTGAACAATGCTGTCAGTGTGAACAGAGCTCTTGGTGTGAACAGAGCTGTCAGTGTGTATAGAGCTTTCAGTTTGAACAGTGATGTTAGTGTGAGCAGAGTTGTCAGTATGAACAGAGCTGTCAGTGTGAACAGTGATGTCAGTGTGTACAGAGTGAAAGAGCCAGCTCCTCAGAGGTGTGAAAGATTCCCCACTGTGTGTTTCTTCTGGAAACCCTCCCTAGTCACATCAAAGATGGACTAAGATGTTTTTCCTCCTGTTAGTGTTTGATTTTCAGAGGCAGGTGTGTCACAGAGGACAACACTTAACTTGGAAATGTGCTTTTCTGAGACAGGTTAAGAGCGGCTGCATTTATGGTTAAGGACACACCCCTTCATTTCAAATACAGACTATTTCTACCTGCTTTTCTGTGACACTGTTTCCTGTACTGCCTCGCTGTCTCCTGTGCTAATGCAGCACATTATATGCAAATTATGTTCTAAAAGGCAGCCGACCTCACAGAGAAAAGCAGAAACTCTATTAGAAATTATGTGGACTTTATACTTGGAATGACTTTACAGAGAACAGCAAATCCAGTGTAAGCAAGATACAATGTCTTATGCTGTCATTTAGATATGAAGCATCCCCAGTGGGCCTATGCTTTGAACTTGTGTCCCAGACAGTGGTACTAGGGCTTAGCTTGATGAAATGAATCATTAAGGACAAGGCTTCGAAGGCTTCAGGAAAATCCTTGGCTTGGGCACATCTTTCTCAGCATCTTGACCTGGAGTGACATGAAAAGCCCCACTACACATACCCACCATTATGAACTCAGTCCCACCTTTTATACCAAAATGAACCCAAACTCCTCTGAACCATTCATTCAGCAGCATCTTCCCTCTTTGAGGTTGTTTGTGCTAGGGATTTTGTCCACAGCAATAACAAATAAGTAAATAAAATATGATACAGCATAGGTAGAATTAAACTGCATGGACTAATGTCAGCCCTCTGTATGTATCATATTTGATAACAGAAAAACAAAAGTCACTAGAGGGTTGGAGAGATGCCTGAGTGGTTAAAAAACACTTATCACGTATCCCAAGTTCAGTCCTTAGCATGCACTTCAGGCAGCTCAGAACTGCCCATGATTCGGTCTCCAGGTGATCTGACACCCTCTTCTAACATGTGCGAGAACCTGCACATAAGCCACACACGGATGCACACGTAAATGTATGAAATCTAGGGTTGGAGGGATGGGTCGGTAGTTACAGGCACCTGCTGCTCCACCAGGGTCCCAGGTTCAGCTTTCAGCAACGCACAGTTGCTCACAACTATGAGCAAACCCCGTTTCTTGGGACCCAGTGCTCTCTCTGGCCTCTTCGGGCAGCAGCCGTGGACATGGTGTACACACACACACACACACACATGCACACACACACACACACACACACACACACACAAACACCCAGACACGTAGAATAAAAATAAGCAAAACTAGTTTTAACAATAAAAAGTCATTACAACAGGATTTTTATCCTCCCTTTTTTATTCTACCAATCTTTATTTGACTTTCTTCTGTTGGTCCAATGCTTTATCTATAGAAGAAAAAGTGCAATCCTTCATTCCATTTTACTATGTGGAAGCTGAAATCATTATAGATCCAGCATATTTCAAGTAATTAACTGTGCTATTGTAAGTTATCCTTTAGAAGAAATAAAATTTAAAGCGTGGCAGTAAAGGAACAGCTGTCAATCTGCAGAAGGCATTCCTACTGAGAAGCAAGTGCGCACACTGTATATTTACATAATTTATTAGAACAATTAGAACACATCCTTGTTGCCTTTTAATTAGATTATTCCTTGTTCTGGTAATTATACTAGACAAGGGAGAAAAATAGTTTCAGGATTCTGAAATCATCTGTAGACCGTGGGAAGGAGTGATCGATAATGCTAATCTACCGGAACGCTTACATTCTTAGCAGAACTTTTTATCTTCAGTGTTCCTTCCTCTAACCAGCATTACTTCTCAATGCCTTCCTCATCTTGCCTAAAGATTGAAAGTAAATACACTGGACAAGTAACAGATATTTATTCCACCCTCAGCAGCCTCCTAAGGCTGGGCCACCTCCTGCCTCCAGGGGCTCAGACACTGCTTCCCTTCCTTGAAAAACGCCGACAGGTAAAATCCAACGAAGGGCTTAGGATCCCAGGCACATCCAAGAGTCTGAACTGATAAAGGAACTCTCATCTGCAAGAATCATAAACCATCCCGCCTTGAAAATAAATTCAAATTGCTGTTATATTTTCATAAGTGATAAATCCACTAAATAACATAAAGAAGAACGACTATCACCCCATACATACAGAGCTGATTTGTAGAAATTGATCAGCAGGCTGACAGAGAAGACAGGTGAGTTCAATTTCTCTCTTGGTTTATGCGCAGTGGAGCACAGGGTAATGCCTGAAGTGCTCTCCTGTGTCCTGTGCAATGGTCACTGGCCAGGGAGAGCACGTCCCAGAACTTGCAGGACTCAAATCTGAGTGTCAGGAATGGGTATCATCTGTCCTCCGGCGCAACCTGTCAGTTGGTTGAATAGTGTTGGAAGACACAGAATTGACCCCACTGAATCCAGGGTTCTTTGTAATACTAGGAAACACAGATACCCACCCCCCAGCCCAGATTACAGGAATCTTGGTCTGGCTCAGTCAATAAAGTCCTAATGAGACCATGTCTAGACAGTATTGATCTCTTACCAGAAAAAAAAAAAAAAATCAGACTGTGACTCCGTTTCTTGCTTACTCCAAATGACATCCAAGTCGCGATATTTCATTTACACATTGCCTCCCTAACCACAGTTGTCTCGTTAGTGACACAGCTAAGACACAATGGCTTCTTTTCCAGGTATATAGGACATGAGAATGTTTAATTTGCTAGTCGACCAGCATCTAAGAAGGTTACTTAATTATGCTAGAGAAGTTAGAAGAGCCTTCAATATATTTTTAATTTCTTTGCTAGTCAAACGGAATAGGCTTTGAACACACCAGAAGTACGCAAAATTTGAAGGAGAAACAATGCAAGTTTATACAGGTAAAATATCCGAAGGAGACAGCATTAGCTTACTCCATCCAAAGGCTTTCCAGAAAAACCTTTGGGGCACCTCTCCCAACTGTTGTTTGGAAGAATGGTTCTCGACAGAAGCATCTCTTTACATTTTCAGGTATGCCAACCAAAAGCTAAGGGTCCCCACTTTCTCATCTTCAGACTAGTCAAACACACCAGGTAGAGTACTAGCCTAGAGGCACCAACATCTTGCATTTGGTTGCATTGTAGGGAAGCATTCCTGTAGGGGATGCTGTATAGTGCACGGGAATATGTAGGCTTCCTATAGCTTGCTGAGCACTCTGTGTGCCTGCAGAGAGTCAGCAAGGGAATGCTGCTGTAGTTGCTGCAGGAGTGGGACACAGACAATAGGCAGGTGAGATAGAACTGAGTATCATAAGCAGAAGTGGAAAGCAGAATTCCATCTTTCTCTGGGGCTGCAATGTGCTCAAGGCCATGACATGCAGGTGGCTCCCGACCATGGAAAGCTCTCAAGGCAGGTTTTGTCCACGTGGGGAAAAAAAAATACCACATTGTCAGGTTGCAACACCAATGTGCAAACTGATCGTGCAGAAGAATCCCCACACAAAAGAACCCAGGGAGACCGTCACCACTCTCACTAGTTTCACATACAGACCACCTAGGACAGAGTGATCAGTTGTGCACGTGCCATCTAAATGTTTTATTCGTCTCGGAAGGATACCACCTTCGGCAGAAAACAGGAGAAAGTTCCATTAGCTCATAAAGTCTCAGACTGGTCTTTGAACTGTTTGAGCTTTACTGCCCAAACTGAACTTGAGAGGGTTAGTGGTAGGGGTTGTTGCACAACTAGAACCATGTTTATTGCTAGCCTAGGCTACTTCTCCCAAATCCACTGTATGCAGCTTGTTGTGAGCTCAGTAAAACCCTGCACCACTCTTAAATGAATTGAAGAAAAGTCTATCTCAACAATTTTCTCTTCTCAGTATATCACAGTGTGATGTAAGAAGCAAGAGAGAATGATATCATACTCTACTCTTCTCAGACAAGGTAACAGTAGGAAGGTCTGGCTAGAACATGTGCTTGTGGCACATTTCCAGGGACATGGGTAATGTTCTGGTCTCCTGATCCTGACCCACGGGGGAAGACACGCTTAATATGTTACACCTACTTACCAGTGGAGAAGGAGTGCAGACAGCAGAGCTTGAAAATGGACAAAAAAGAGACAAAACAACAACATTTTAAATGAGGCATGAATAGTTGTGGACTTGGGATAATCCTGTGGGAACTTTACTTTCTCTAGTGAAATGCAGATTCTTGCAAAGGCATTGACAACAGGAAGGCTTGCATAGTGTCCTTTGCCAGGGCCTTATTCAAACATTCTGATGTGGCCAAATGCTAAATCAGTTAAGCTTAGGAAAAACAGTTCACTATTGATTAGATAATCAACTTAAAATATGCATGAACTTAGCACACAGATAACGAGTGAGTTCTAGAAATAAGAAATAAAATCAGGTATCTCAACAAAAAGGGATGAAGATATTTTGCACTATCTTAGGGCATTGATTTACTTAGATTTTGGATAAAATTATTGACACTGGGATAGAAAAAAAAACCCTCTGCATAAACACAGTACAGGTTATTTTTGTTGTTTTTTTTTTTTGTTGTTGTTTTCTGCCTCCAGGTTAGAAGAATGCAAAGAGGAAAGCTGGTTCTTAAGATTCCTCAGGGTGTGATTTTACATATTATTTACCTTTAAAATGTCTGAAAATGCCATGTGATCATTCCTCCCAAAGGCTAATCAACACGCTTCTCTTAGTATAAGGCCAGCTGTGTCTTGATGCCAGAGTGAAGACACAGAACTAACTAGTAGCCCCTCTCATCACTTATAAAATTATAATCCAGGCTTTTATTCTCAAATATGGCCATTCATATCTGTAATGTTTTCCCAAACTTTGTTGAAATCATTCTCAGTCTTCTAAAATCAAGACAAGTACTAGAAAATGTTTTACCTGGTTAACTCTGATGAAAATGCAGGGTTTTCCCCGTTTCTCTCAATTCTTCTATGAATTCATCCTGGTCTTCATTATTGCTGCATAGCTTCTGAACTATATATATATATAATATCCCCTGAAACTTCCTGACAGTTTCCCTGAGGGTGTGTGTGTGTTCACTGCATTAAAATCTTGTGGTCTGCTAGATGTTTTCCTGATATTCTAATTTGTTCTAAATTAATAAATCCCATCATTTTTGGTTTCCACTGTTCCTATTTATCAAATTCACTGTGGATATAAAATTTACTTTCAAAGGAAGCCATAATTCTTTATTTCCAGCTTAGTATTAACAATGAATTTTAATAAGCATTATATTTTTAAGTATAGTAAAGACAAGTTTTGTTAAAATATTACTGTTCAAGGCCTTTCATTTCCTGGCAAAATAAATTAATGTTATATAACTTTCCCCTTTATCTCAGTTTCTAAGAGAAATAGCATTGTTTTTAAACTATGTTTGTAGAAACAAAAGCACAACAGGAAAAATGAAGGGAGAATAAGTGGGGCACATAAGGCTAAATGAAGAACAAATAAGTGCTAAATTTGAGGGGGAGAGGGGAGAAGAGGGAAGAGGGGAGAGGGAAGAGGGGAGGAGAGGAGAGAGGAAGGGAGTAAAGGATAGAGGGAGAAAGTAAAGAAGGCAGGAGGAGCAAGGAAAAGAGAGGGTAGAGAAGGTAAAGGATGTGCGAAAGAGAAAGAGAATGAGAGAGAGAGAGAGAGAGAGAGAGAGAGAGAGAGAGAGAATATAAGAATACGAGTAATGTGAATGGCAACCTGGCTCCTGAACAATGTAGAATGAGGGTCACAGGAAAGAATATTAAGAAAAGCTACAGAATTTTCAAGATTTTTGGAGTCATGAGTAAACTAAAAATTAAAACAAAATTCATATGCTGTATTCTTCTTAAGACTGAATTAACCATCTAAGCCCCAGGATTTACGTATGCTATGCAAATATTTTCCAAAGCTGCTATTTATTTGTTGAAATCTACCCGTCAGTTTCTATTACATGTTTCAAAATGCAAAACACAAGTCTGACCGTTTCATACATTTTCAAAAATTCTCAACCTGCTAGAAATGAAATTCCACCAATGAATTCACAGGCTGATGTCGAGGCCAACTTCGCAGACTCCTAGAATATTTTTAAAAAATTATTTGAAAACATGGAAATGGAAGTGTCTGTCAATGTCAAATATCAAGAAGACACATTAGGAATGAATGACTGCTACAGAGTGAAACAGTTTTAAACTACTTGCCATGTATCTGCAGTTGAGAGAGAAAAAAAATAAAGAGAAGAATTTTAGCTTGTATGATCTTTTGCGTAAGATTGTTCATGGAGTCATAAACATTTTTGGCTTTGTTGTTTCACTATCTAGGTCACCCAGAAAAGTGGACTTTGGGGTGATCTGGATACAGGATTCTATGTCTTTGCTGAGTTACAGCATTTAAAAAACGAACATGGTATACATGCACTATTCTTTTTGGGGGGGGGGTAGAGAGTTTAAGAAAGGGTTTCTCGGGGTAGCTTTGGCTATCCTGGACTTGCTTTGTAAACCAAGCTGCCCTCGCACTCACAGAGATCTGCCTGCCTCTGCCTGGCCGAGTGCTGGAATCATAGCTGTACACCACTGCATCCAGCTGCATGTATATTTTTATGGAAATACACAACAGAATCTGCAACTGGTGTTGAAATATTATCATTTCCACTCAATAGTAGATATTTATACACTAACATCACTAATAAAAATGTGCCATATAGGAAGAAGAAATGTGAAAGATAAAACAAACTGGGAATTTAGGAATATATATGTGTACACATACTTATATATGTCTGTATGCATCATGTTTTATATGGCATATAAAACATATATCATTTGAACACAGAGGCATTCCTGTGAGCTAAGCAACCAAGACACGTCATATCCTAGAGAAGAGGATTTAAATGTAAAGCCAGAGCCTAGGACAAAGGGGCCGCGGAATCAAATATGCCACTGAAGAGCTCTAAAACACCTGCAGGGTGCATGTTCTAGCGCTTTGTGTATTCAAGCTGACAGTAAATATTTGCGAACAGACAACTCAGCAAGGCTAAGGATGAAAAGAAAGAAAAGCACCCATGCAAACACATACTTATTCAAACTACTGTTACTTTAAGGAAACCAGATCTCCATCACTGAATCTTTCCGGGTAGGTAAAGAAAGGCAAAGCAATAGGCTTCCACGTGTTTTATATTACTATTTTCTTTAAGATGTAAGAGTGTAAGTGTGTTTGTGTGCATACTTGCTCATGGGTCCATGCGCAAACATATATGTGAGCACGTGGTATGTGAATGAAATGGGCTTTATTGTGACATTCATATGTATGTACATAACATACTTTGGTTATATTGACACCTCATTATCTTCTCTTTTTAAATTTTTTATTATCCTCTCTATCTCTTCTTTTCTTTCTATATTATATTACTGTTTCAATACTAACATACATAACTTTAACATATTTATTAATGAATATATTAATTGCTAAGGTTAAATAAAACATTATGTGCAAACATTATTCACAGGATCTGACCCAGAACAGATCTGAAGAACATTGTGAGACTTTAGCCTGAGCAGTGTTCATGAGAGCCACATTCACCTGATCTTTGGAGAAAAACCTGCTTCTTTTTTCAAGCTTGCTTTGCCAGGTTCAGCTCCCTAGGTTAGCTCTCTCTCTCGATGCTTTAGGCGTCAGAGATGTGCTGGCTAGTTTTATGTTGTTGTGGCATAAGCTGAAGTCCTTTGGAAATGCTCCCACCTGACTGGTGTGGGGGCAAGCCTGTAGGGCGTTTTCTTGCTTGTTTGATCGATGCAGGAGGGCCCAGATCCCTGTGGGTGGTGACACTCCTGGACTGGTGGTCCTGGCTAAGCAGGCTATGTGGAACAAGCCAGTGAGCAGCCATCCTCCACAGCCATTCCTGCAGTTCTCACCTCCAGGTTTCCGCCTCATGTTCTTGCCTTCACTTCTGTTCGTGATGGACTGTGATCAGAGCATGTCAGGTGATTTTAGTCATAGTGTTTTATCACAGCCATAGAACGCCTATGACAGAGGAGGTCACACTCTGGCGTTGAGGTCAATGTGCTTCAGATGAACGCACTGTGCTTAGCTGGGATGCATCTCAGAAGACCTGCCAGCCAATGCCAGAGGCGCAGCACAGGGGTCCCAAATCACAGAGCATCAGAAGATGCTCTTATCTATCAAAACGTGAAATGGGAAGTTAACCCGGTTGGTAAAGTGTTAGGCTGACAAGCATGAGGCTCCATGTAAATCCCTGGAACACACATAAAAAAATCCAAGTGTGGCAGCCTGCCTATAATCCCCAAACTGTGGTGTGGGGGATGGGCAGAGGCAGGAAGATTCCTGGGAATCACTGGCCAACTCACCAGTTTCAGGGCAGAGGGAGGTCCTGTGAAAAAGAGAGAGAGAGAGAAAGGAGGGAAGGAAAGAGAAAAGGGAGGAAGAAAGGAAGGAGGGAAGGAGTGAAGGAAGGAAGGAAGGAAGGAAGGAAGGAAGGAAGGAAGGAAGGGGAAGAGAAAGGAAGGAAGGAAGGAAGGAAGGAAGGAAGGAAGGAAGGAAGAGGAGGAGGAAGGAAGGAAGGAGGAGGAGGAGGAAGGAAGGAAGGAAGGAAGGAAGGAAGGAAGGAAGGAAGGAAGGAAGGAAAAGACAGAGGGAGGGAGGGAGAGAGGGAGGGAGAAAAGAATGAAGGAAGAAAGAAGTGAAGGGAAAGAAAAGATGGATAATGTCTGAGGAGTATCATTGGAGGCTGTCCTCTGATTTCCACGTTCATGCACACACACACTTGCACCCCAACACACAAACACAAAAATAAAACATAAAACCCCTAGTGATTTCACTAATATCATGGAGCAACAAAAGCCAAACTTACCTCTGCAATACATGCTTGTGAGATCTTTCACTGCCTCCTACAGCGGAAACCACAGAAATCTAGAAACAAGTACATTCTCCTCTCTTTTTCTTCCCCCACGTTCTTTCCTTGTAATTTTTAACTACGGTCAATGAAAATCAAAAAGGGAAGGCAAACGGACTTGCCTCTGAGCCAACATTTTTAGACAACACTCATTGTTGGGTCTTCATTAGGACTTCCTCCAGGATACTCCATGATGGGACCATGTTCCACTAAATGAAACAGATAGTGCAATTTTACCCTCAGCAGATGAAGAACGAACATTTTTCTTCTCGATTTCTGTGTAATGCGGCTCAGATGCTTTCTGCTTTCTTTCCCTTGTGTGCACTCCCTGCTTGCAGCTGTCTGCCATGGCCACCAGTACGTAAATTCATAGTTAGTCTGTGGCTGTGGGGTGCCGTAGCTCAGCTGGAAGCTGGTACAGATGTCCTTGTCTCGGGTGCTAAGGCATTATCTACTTTCATTTCTTTTTCTGAACGTCATTCACAAGAAGCTTTATCTTTCTCTCCTTTCCCCAGGTGGCATCAACTCTGTTATTTGTCCTGTTTGTTTTTACGTTCTTCCAGGAATAAAGGGCAACAACTCTGCCCTTCTAGAAGCAAACATCCAAATTTAGGGACTTAAGAACTCTACTATAAAACTGCCTTTTCTAAGATAATTTTAGCAAATTATCTGTAAGGAACTTTTCCCACTTTTGGAAGGCCATAGCCTCAGGTCTCAGCTATAACTTTTATCATGTATCATAATAATGACTACAGTTATAGTACTTTCCTTCAGCCCAACTGTAATACTTCAAAGATTCCTACTCTTCAACTCCCAAGATTCTAATTCAACCTCTTTAGGAGTAGAGAGGTGCAGGTTTTGAGCCATGCAGACAAAGGTTCAAATCTAGCCTCTGGCACTAAATTAACTGAGTACAACCCTGAGTAAGCCATTAAGCTTGCTGAATTTCAATTTCCTCATCTGACAAAAATAGCAAAATCTACCTAGTGGGAACTCTGTGAAGATGAAATGAGGTAATCTTGGTAAAATATATGCAATGCCAGGTACATGGCAAAGGATCCAAACAAGGTTTCTATTTCTTATTGTTCTGCATTAAAATAAGTGGAAAATTTCACTTACAAAAGCTCAGAAAGGTCACTTTAAAGAGCAGACACTGCAGAGGATGTGTCAGATACATAAAACTCCAGCAGTGGGGCGGCTGAGCAAGACTGAGATCAAGGTCAAGGTCATTGTGATTTATACAATGAGTTCCAGGCCAGCTTGGAATATTTTGTAAGACCGTGTTTTGTTTGTTTGTTTTGTTTTTAAGCAACAATCACAAATTTTTTAAAAACCACAGCACTGACATTAAGTCATTAGATTCACCTCTGAGTCTGTGTTGGTTTGCCTGAGAATGTCCTCCACAGGCTCAGATATTTATTAAATATTTGGTCCATATTGGATGGGACTGTTTTGGTAGGTTTGTGGCATTGCTGGAGGAAACATGTTACTGAGGGCTGGCTTTGAAGTTTCAAAAGTTTTATGTCATTCCAGTGATCTCTCTGTGTCCTATTCACTGTATGCAATGTAAGCTCTCAGCTGTTTCTGCCAGCCATGCTGCCCTGTCATGATGGTGGTGGGTCCTTCCTTATCCCTCTGGAACCAAAAGCCCAAATAAACCTTTCCTTCTATAACCTGCTTTGGTCATGATGTTTTGTCATAGAAACAGAAAAGTAGTACACTACAATACATTATTTTCACACTTGGGAAGTTACTATGCATTTTAATTAAAATTAAAAATTGGCAACAAACATATAAAATTAGGAGTTGCTATCTCTCCACATACAGAAAACTAGATAACTACTTGCATGTTTGAAACAATCACTGACTCTCTAACCTCAGAAAATACATCTCTTTTAAAAATGTATTTACTTCATTTACCCATAAAGACTGAATATTTTTTGCCAGTGGTTTTAAAAATGACTCCTGAAAAGAAAAACTTAGAAATTGTATTGCAAAAATCACAGGCTATAACGGCCACAGTAGACAGACAAGGTTCCAGCGAGCTGGCTCAGCAGGTAAAGGCTCTTGTAGCCAAGTTTCATGAACCTGAGTTCTAGTCTGGGGACCCACATGGTAACAAGAGAAAACCAAGCCCCCAAAAGTCATACTCAGATGTCCGAGTACCATAGCAGGGACATCCATATCTATGACCGCGCACAGAGAATTAATAAAAGAAATCTAATATAAAAGAGCGGCCGAGACGGGGAGAGAGCAAAAGAGAACCAGGCTGAGGAGAGAAGCAAGGTAATGCAGCAAGGATTGCTGTCAGGATGTCTGCCCTCCACACAGCAGCACAGGAGGATCACAGAGCTCATGGCTCTGCAACTTCTCTCCATGGAAACAGATAGAACAATGGGACGCCTCCTAACAGCATACACAGAAGAGGAAAAAACCCTGTCATATCCTTATACAGAACTCTTGCCAAAGGTTAAGCCAGCTATCTAAGTGCCATTCGTTGGTACAATCCACCAGAACAAGTCAGGCGTTTGCTCTGGGAGACAGATACATCCTTATAGGGTACAATGTTAAATCCTTGGGTGGATCCTGATCTCTAAAGAGAGCACTTGAACCCACTCTTGATTCAAACACACCTGCTTTTAAGTGCTATTTCTGCCATTTACTTCTTGGCAAAGTTTCATAGTCATTATGTGTTGAGCTTCCTAATCTCTAAAGTGGATTTAAAAATACGATAACAGGAACACTTCTTTCAATCCACATTTTCTCTCCTCTCTCTCTGTGCATGTATTTCTCCTTTTTTCCTTTTTTGACCCACATCTGTCCAAAACCCAATTCTCAATTTTGTTTGTGAAATTTAACAACCTAGTTGCCCCTCAACTGAAGAACGGGCAAAGAAACTATGGCATATTTACACAATGTAATACTATTCAGCTATTAAATACAAAGAAATCATAAAATTTGAAGGTGAAAGAATAGAGCTAGAAAATATCATCCTGAGTGAAGTAACCAAGAGTCAGGACACACATAATATATACTCACTTATAAGTGGATTTTACCCAGGTAGTACAGGACAAGCATACTACAAAGCACAGGCCCAAAGGAGATAAGTAACAAGGAGGGTCCAAAGGAAAACACATAAATCTCACTCTGAAGGGGAGATAGAATAGACAGAGGTAGTAGCTGGAGAGAGGGAACAAGGTAGGAGAGGGAGTATACAGAGTTAAGATGGTAGAGATCAGACCTGGGGAGAGCAAGGGCAAGAGGACAGAGAAAAGAGAAACTGAGGGTGGGGCTATCTTGGTGACAAGCTGGAGACCTAAGTCAGAGTGGGCTCCTGAGAGGATAGGAAGAGGACTCAAGCAGAGACTCTGAGGAGCAGAGGCCACAGAGACTGGAGAGGACATGTCTATCTAGACTAGTCTCCTAGCAGAGGGAGAGGGGTTTCCTCTTTAGGCTGGGGGAAGTCTGAACTCTAATGTTTGACTGTTGACTGTCTCCTTCTTCTTCCTGCTTTTTCTCCAACAGTAACTTCAATGACCCAAGGTTCTGTTGGATAATCTAGCTTTCTACATATTCCTCCTACCTCTCTTTTCCTTCCCTCTCCTTTTTCTCCTCCCCTTTCTCTTGCTTAAAACTTCCAAAGAGGTCTTAACTGGAAGGAGAATGGGATTTTCCGGAGCCTGTTTCAAGTAGGTCAGTTCTACTGGCTCATAGACAGTTAGTTTTAAAAAAGGACATTCTGCAGCAAGTATCTTGAAACACCAGTACTGTAGCTCAAACGTAGTCCTTCTTCTCCAAAATTCACACTGAAATTTCCAAATGTGATAGTTTTGAACTGTGGTTTGGCATTTAATGAGTTGTAAGTAGTGAAGAGGTCTTAATGGCTTCACATCAGAATGGAGCCCTCACTCAGAGAAGCAGCTGCTACACAGTGAGGCTGCAATTTATGTTTCTCATGACATTTTCATATCCGTGATACAGCTAACCAGGCCCAAGGAAATCCCTTAGAATATTCTTCTCCCTGGTAGAACCGAAACACCAGCTACTACAATGAAAGCTTTCTAATTTCAGAAAAGCCTTTTCTAACTTGTCTGTATCTCTAAAAAGAATTTATTTAACCTATGCATTGCTTTGAAAAGTATTATCCAACAGCATAATGACAAAAAGCACAGCATAAGGGCACAACCTAATGAATGTCCCTACACACTTAGGCCTCCTTTTATACCCCTCCACCCAGACACACAATGGGACACTCCTCTTGGCAATGCTGAGACTCTCCCGTGGGAGGAGGCAGAACTATCCTGTGAGGAGAACAAACCTACAGCCATGACATTCTGCAAAGCATTGCAACTTAGCATTTCTTTCTTGCTTGTTTTTGTCTGCTTAATTACAGGATCAGCATGCTCTATCTCTGTACTACCCTGCCCCCAACCCAAGATTTCCTCTCAAGAAAGCCACAATCCTACTTAAATACAGCTCAGGGGCATCTTAACTTGGGAAGATTATAAATTGGAGCTCAGAGAGTTTCTTGGAAATCATCTCAAGTCTCCACAGAATAAAATATGATGCAGCTTCTCAGCAGGTCCAATAAAAGGCTTTAAGCATTAGTGCAGATAGCCATATCTGTGGGGATCAGATGAAGTCATTGGTTTACTGAAGTGAGTTTACTAAGCATGTATTTTTAATGCAGAACAGAGCATGTCCATACTGGGGTCAAACTCAGCACTAAGATGCTCACAGTAAGAGGCTCTGGAGCAGGAGGAAGACCCTCAGCTTCTGGGTTTGATTTAATAAGTAGCCTATGTCCACTGATGGGATAATCAACATTTTGCCCTATGTTATTTAAGTCAGTACCCCTATCTCCCTCTTTTGTGTAGTGTGGTTAACTGGGAAATTCCATGCACACAAACTGTAATCCCATTCTACTCAGTACCACTCTCCTTGCTTAAGCAAAATAAAATATAATGAAACAACAACAATAAAAACCACAGGGAAATTGGGCAAAGCAATCCAACAGAAGAAAACGAGACCAAAAGAAGGCACAAAAATTAGAAACCCACTTTTTCACACACTCAATTGAAAGCTACAGTATATACACAGAGGGCCTGGTACAGACCTATACAGGGTCTGTGCTTGCTGCTTCAGTCTCTATGAGTTCTCTTTGTTCAGTTGATTTAGAGCGACATTTAGACCTTGTCCTTCATCCCCTCCAGTTCTCACAGTCTTCATCTCCTCTTCCACAGGGTTCCCTGAACTTAAAAGGAGGGATTTGATGGAGACATCCCACTTAGACATGTGTGTACCAAGGTCTCTCACTCTGCATGGTGTCTGGCTGTTGGTCTTTGTATCTGTTCCCATCTGCTGAAAGAGGAAGCATCTCTGATGACAGCTGACTAAGGCACTGATCTTATAGTAGAGCAGAATATCATTAGGAGTCATTTTATCACTACTTTTTCTTTTTAAAAGACCGGTAGTATTTGGTTTTATCTAGGTCTGTGTGATATCTAGTCTATAGTTCTTGATCACCCAAGCAGTGTTTGCTAGCTTAAAGGCAGCCTGTCTCTAGGTTGCCTAGCAACCTCTGATGTCATTCCATGTAGCCACCATGGAGACGTGCACGCAGATAAAAGCAGCCTGCCATAACTGTACACTCTTTCTGTTTCCGGTTCTCTTCCCCTCTCTTACTTTCTTTCCTGGGGTTCCTCACACATCCCCCTTCTCTCTTCTTCTCCTATGCTTTCCCACTATCTCTCTCTGTCTGTCTCTGTCTCTCTGTCTCTCCACTTCCATACAATAAAACTCTTCATGAGAGATCTGTTGTGTGACATTTTTAAATCTAATATTACAGTGTTGGCAATGGGTTCCATCTAGGGGACTGGGTCTTGTGTCAAATCAGATATTGGCTGGTTATTTCCACAAGCTTTGTGCCACCTTTGCCCTAGCACATTTTACAGGCAGAACAGCATTGTAGATCAAAGGTTTTGTGGCTGGGTGGCTGTTTACATTTCTCTTTTGGTAGCTTGCAGAGTACCAAGACACTAGCACACAGGGGTGAAGGTTTTATGTACGTAGACATTAGTTAGAGCTTTCTATGTTCAATGAGTTGTGGGGGTGTTGTCTTCAGCATTAGGGGGCCTGGCAATCAGTTTGTGAAAAGCAACCTATTGTCTCACAACAGCCTGGTTTGTTAGGGAGTGCGCCCAGCAACCCTACCAAAGCAGGCCCTGAATATTCCAACATAGCTGAAAAAAAAAAAAGAGCTTAAAACAGCCTATACAAATGATAGACGTTCTTAAAGAGGAAATGGATAAATCCCTTATAGAAATCCAGGAAAACAGAAACAGTGAAAGGAAACTGTTAAAGACTAGGAAAAAATAAAACAGGATACTCAAATGGAGGGAATTCTGAAAATGAAAAATGTAGAAACTTGAACAGGAACCTCAGAGGCAAGCTTCAGGAACTGAATATAAGAGATGAAAGAAAGATTCTCAGGCACCAAAGATATGATACAAGAGATGAACACATCATTCAAAAAGTGTTAAATTAAAAAAAACAAAAACTTAACATCCAACAAATCTGGAAAACAAAACATCCAAGAACCTGGGACACTATGAAAAGATCAAACAAAAGAACAATAGGAATAGAGGAAGAAGAAGAAGAATCCAGCTCAAAGGCCCAGAAACTGTTTTCAACAAAATCATAGAAGAAAAATTTCCTAATCTAATTAAGGAGATGTCTATAAAGATACAAGAAACTTACAGAACACCAAATAGATTGGACCACAAAAAAGGTCCCTTTGCCACATAATAATCAAACATTAAAAATATGAAACAGAGAAAGAATATTATCTGCTGCAAGGAAAAAACACCAAGTAACATATAAAGACAGACCTATTAAATTACACCTGACTTCTCAGTAGACTCTGAAAGCCAGAGGAGCCTGGACAGATGGGCAGCAGACTCTAAGAGACCACAGATGCTAGCATAGCATACCCAGCAAAACTTTTAATCATCGTACATGATCAACATCATTAATCCTCTTCATACCATGTTTTCTGACAAAAAAAAAAAAAAAAAAAAAAAAAAAAAACCAAAAAAAAACCCAAAGGATTATGGCTCTATAGTACCTTTCAATGTCTTCAGAACCACATATCCCCATTTAATGAACAAAACAGAATCCTGTGAGGAAGAAGGGTCCCCTGTCTGACAGCTTCACATGGGGACTATTTCTCACCCCACGCAGCAACAGAACCATTGCTTCCTAGGTGAGAAGCTCTTTGACCCGTGGAGTAGCACTATCCCTCAGGAAGCCAGGCTCTTCCGTAATTCTTAGTTTTGTCAGCCTCCATAGCAGCATGAGCCAATGCTTCACAATAAATCTCATTTCACGTGCGTTTATAAAGGCCCCATTAGTTCTATGTCTCTGGAGACCCCTGACTAGTACAAGTGTTAAACCCAAGAAGAAAGAGTAATTACTTATGTCAATCTGGCAACTAACCACACTTTTTTTTTTAATGAGCCATCATATGGTACTCCATCACTCACTCCAGAAATCTTGTTGGGTGTTTGAAACTTCTGTCAAGATGGAAGGCATCAGGGAGGGTGCTGTGAGAGCAATTGAAGGCTCCTTAGCAATGCCAGCCACGAGGCAGCTTGGAAGACTTTGCTTCTCCTTTTTGTTAAAAAAGATGAAAGGGAACTGAAAAGTCAGGATGGTCAACTTGTACAGAAAAAGCAGTTAAACAGCTACTTATACTTTGTATCTCATTGACTTAATGAAATGTTTAGAAACATGTGCTGTATTCAGACTCTCACACCTGTCTCTGCACTGGGAAAAGCACCTTTCATTGCTGCCAGCAGGTTTCCACATGAGGGCTCTTTCTCTAGGTAAGAGATAAGTCCTCTCTGAGTCCTGTCTGTTGCTTCTCAGGAGGTTGTCTCTACAAGCGCAAGTACCAATTTATAAAATATTAGCAGCTTTTCCTCTTAAATAAAAATCCACCTTCATACAAGTCTATATTTTGAAGTCAATTCTTGATGTTCCTACTTCTTGTTCAGCTTTTTAAGTGATTTTCAAAAGGCCCGTTTAGATCAACATCCAGTACTTGGGGTTTGTGAAGTCACAGACCCTGAAGTCATGACTAACTCTGTATTCAATTTCCTCACTCCTTTCTACCAAGCCCAGCAGATGACCTTCTCAAGTGTCCAAAGCAAGTATTGGGCGAGGCCATTTCTGCCAGCTGTCACTGTTGAAAGCAGCACTAGAAAAATGCCAAGTGGAAAGCAAAGTCATTTCTCCCAAAGGTAGTAAACCTTGGGAGAGAGCAAGGCTCATCTCTGTGGCTCAGCGTAAGATAGATTTTGGTGCAATTTGGCTTTTCAGATGCAGAACACGCTGATTTAATGGGCTTGTGAATCAGGTGGGGACGCCTATGTTTTCTCTTTCTTTTCCTTTTTGAGACAACATTGCACACTGTATCTCAGTCTGGCCTGAAGCTCATAGTGATCCTCCTGCCTCAGGCTGCAAGTGCTGAGTTCTCCCACACACCCTGACTGTTGGCCCAACATTGATTTAAACACACACAGTTTTCTTCATCTTGGTTCTTGCACGCAACAAGCTATCTGCTGAAGGAGGCAGTCTGGCAAAGAGCTGGTATCCTCAGCCCAGCCCCTTCTCTTGTGCTCTCCCTTACAGAAGACTCACTCTCACTGCTGGCACACTAGCTGCTGCAACCTCCAGCTTACACACATGGAAATGGTGAAGCAAAGTCATGGGAGCCCCCACGTTAGTGGGGGAGTGTCTTGAATGAAGTTCTATCCAGTGAGTCCACACACTTCACTCGATCAGAAACATAGTCTCTTCAGGTCATATAAAGAATGTAGAGAAGTGAGAACGTGATAAACAAGCATTGCTACCTCAAACACAATTAGCTTTCTGTTAGGAAGGAAGATGGATCTTAGCATGTGAACTACCAGCACCAGCACTTTGCCGGGACCAGGAAGACTAGAAAAGGCCAGCGACACCACATCTCCAGGTCTTATGGGCTTCTGAGGAATACTTTGTGCTAGGCAACCATTTTATTTCTTTCATCATCTCTACACCCTTCTTCCAATGTCTTTCTGTTGGACTGACATAGATGCTTCTTGGTGTAGCATCTCCCTCCACATTTTCCCTCCATGACTATTGAGTCTACATCTTGACTAACAGTCATGTATTCAGGAATTAGGATATGTAATAATTAGCCTAAGCCATGCTGATTTCTTCTAGCATATTGGATAATGCAAGTTCTGTTGTTGTTTCTGATGTTGATACAAAATCTAGATCCTTTTTGGCACAGCTTTGCCAACAAGTAACACCTCCAGTCCCATGTGACCTAATTCTAACCAGTGAACAGAAATCCATTGAGGCTTCCAAGAAAGGCTGTCTGTTTATTTACTTCATGAGAAGAAAACTCCCTTTCATCTGTATCTTCTTCGCTATATAGTCAAAGTACTCATAAAATTTGAAATGTCATGTTTATCTTCTTTTCCTCGAGATCTACAGTAACTCAGCATCACTTCTGTTATAAATCAGCAAGTTTTGTTCTGACCCACAGACCTGATTCACTCTGCTCATCTCCCATTACATTCTGTTCTCTCCATGCCCCTAGTAACATCATCTTTCAACACGCAGAGTCCATTGTCCCCTCTCAGGCTCAGGGACAAGCACCATCGCAGATGCCCATGTGGGCATGCTCTAGTCTTACTTCCTGAGTACCCAACCCTGTACCTGGCTTCTGAGCGTGTGCTTTGCTCTTACACAGAGGTGAAGCTCACCAGCTTGCTGCAGAACGCTGTGCAGGTGCCCCTTCTCTTCCTTGTAGAACATCACTCCAGTGATTAATTATTTAATGACTATGCTCTCTATGTTGCAAAGTTTATGAAGTCAGAGACCATGTCCTTCTTGTTCACTCAGTTTCTAGCAGATTATAAAATTCTATGTGCATATATTGAAAGACCAGTTGTAATTTATCATTGTGCTGACACCACTTTGCAGGGTAGGGGCATCAGCTCACTCAAGAGCACAAATGAGAAATAGACTAATGAAAAAATAACTGAAAACAGTTGTCAAGGGTGGCTTTAATAGCTAGATACACCTTCTACTCTTTTAGTTAGACATCAATGGAAAACCAGGATCCTCCCTAACATGTTTTACAGTCCTACATAACTGAGCTTAGGGCACTAGCTAAGGAAACAGCCAGGCTTGGGTTTATGTTCTGCTTTTCTCTTTATAAGGTGCATGATTTTATCCTTTTGTACTTAGTTTTCCTCATATACAAAGTGGAAATAAAGGCTAAAACATTCCAATGGAATTGTGAAAAATAAATGGGATAACATCTGTGTGCTTATCATAGACCCTGCACATAGCACGTACTTGTGGGCCTCTTTGTTGTTCTATGATCGTCAGTAAATGCGTAATATAAATTGAATTCCATCATAAGATTGTAGGAACACCACAAATATTAGCTAGCACGGTGATGAGTCGTGCTGTCATTGTCATTTGTAGCAAACAGGTCTAGAACATAAGTGCTGACACAGCCTCCTTCCAGTTATGGAGGTCCCTGCTTTTCTTGGTCCCCATTTTGGCCTAGCACCATCTGTGGAGAGGGATGGAGGAGGCATGATGGCAGATGAGGTTGAAGCATAAACTGTTCTCAGTTAAAGAGCTTGGACTTCTCAAGATACTGAAATTCATTCTGAAGCTCTCAAAGAATATATTCAAGGACATGATGAGACAAATAATGTTAAGAAACTTTTATTAAATGTTGAACATTTTTTGAGGTAGATGCTGTTGGGCACTAAAGTGATAGGCCTTGAGTAAGATGATATTAGCGTAACTGGTATCAAGCAAATGTAATGCAGCACACACTAGTTCTTGGTACCAGATAAACACGTGGTAGTAGTGTGAGATTAAAATGCCCAAGCCAGAGTGAGGACACAGAAACCCAAATGAGCAGACAAAAAAAGGAAGGCAGGAGAGAAGACGAGAAAAGAGAGCTGGATTGGTATTGTTTAAAAAACCCATTTAAGCAATAATATTATTTAATTTAAACAGCATGAAATGAATTCATAAAATAGATTTTCTTTTGTGACATGGTCAGAGTGAAGGCCAGCACCAGAACATCACGTCCACCTGAAAAGTCAATTAGAGCACACGCAGACCCAGCTGTATTTTCATCTGGAGGCAGCTCTGCGCCTGTTTGCACGGCTTATCCATTGGCCTTGCCTACCAGTGTTGCCTGAGGAAGAAAAGGCTTCTGTTCTGCTTCCTACTTTGCTCCATGACAATAAAACTCCCTGCGCGCTCCTACCTGAAAAGGGAACTTCTTATGGGCACCTTGTTGTGGCTTTTACATCTGACATGAAGCTCACCACCGTAAGAGATGATTGTGAATAAATACATCATTGAATAGCTCTGAAATTGCCATTCACTTATTCACTTCAGGAAAAAAAAAAATCCAGCCATATTGTTACTCCATGGCCTTAGGCCACTTAGAATGTGCCATGAAAAAACCTAGCAGAGCTCATGGGCTCGGTCAGCCATCCTCTGGACTCCTGAAGCCTTTTTTTTTTTTTAATTTATATAATCATGGTCTGCAATGCTTAAGTGCAACAGGATGATTTAAAAGTACCATGATAGCTGTCTCCCACGATATTTATCTCTCCCAGTCTATTCATTTGTGAACTAGATGAAAACGGGGGCTGCAATCTGCATATTGATGTTCCCTAAAAGGTATTTCAGCGTCTCTTCACGAAGGATGTTTTAGCTGCTTTAGAAATCTGAAATAGTCTACAGTTGTGGAATTTATGGTTAACATTTCCATAGAAATAAAGCCCTACTAAAAGATAGATTCACTTCTTTTTTTTCACATATATATATATGTATATATGTGTATATATATATACAGTGTGTGTGTGTGTGCATGTGTGTGTGCGCGCCTGCAAGCATATGATGCACACATAAGCCACAGCACATGGCTTATGGAAATCAGAGTGGAAATCAGAGGACAACTTGCAGGAGTCAGCTCTCTCCTTTCACCGTGTGAGTTCTGGTGATCGAACTCAGGTTGTCAGGGTTAGCTGCAAGTACCTTTACACGCAAGCCATCTTGCTGGCCTGTGATGTGTTCGATTCTTCTAACTAAAGTATTCTTTAATACATGTGCTTTGGGAGGAGATAAGCCTGAGTCCAGTTGTGGGCTTCTCTGCATGAACTTGGGCAAAGCACTCAGCTCCCAACAGCTACACTGAATTACATTGTTCTTGTCCAGGGTGGCTGAGCTTAAATGTTTGACGCTAATGTTCTCTGTTGACGTGTCTTTTCCTGGCACTGAGGCTAGGCTATGTTTGCAGTCTCTATTACTTTTAGATGGGCTCAAATGGCTGAGTCTGGTAAAAAAAAAGTGGCAAAAGATGCAAACCATGGAAGTCTTGTGGACTGGCTTTTACTATTCCTTTTCTTCTCTTTTCCCCTCCAACAAGTCTACCAGCTGAAGAATCTACAGTTAAAAGATAAAAAATGTGGATCCAACCCCAGGACCTTTTAGGAGAGGCAGAATGGAGAAACTTTAGTAAGAGTTTGAAAGAGTTAAAAATAAACTTAAAAAAAATCCATTAAACTTCTGAAAAACTATATGATGCTGTTTATTACAACAGTCAGACTATGCTACAGGCTGCTCATTACAACAGTCAGACTGGGTTGGAGGCTACTCATTACAGCAACAGTCAGGCTCAGTTAGAGCCTCCCAATCTGGTTCCCGCCAAACTGAGACTAAAATCTTTGCTGATGAGGGTTGTTTTGTGCTTCATGAGATATTTAGCAGTAGGCTTGGACTCTACCAGAAGATGGATCCGCCAAAATTGACTATAGATGTTGCCAAATGTTACCTGGGCAATAGAATTTACCTAGGTAAGAGCTGGCTTGCCTTGACCATTACCACCACTGTCACCAGGGATGATAACTTTGAAAACAGAAAAGGGATCCAAAGTTCTAAATGTAACTCCAGTGTGAACATCTATTGTTGTTTTTTAGGGAGAAAAAGTTAAATACCATCAGAGGTTAAAGAAGAAAAAATGCTCAAGAGAGTAATCTAAAATTTTAAGTGACCAAATGCCAAAGTCAAACAAAACACAAGTATTAAAATAAAAAACTGATCTATTTGGTTAACTGCGACAAAATGACAAAATAAGCAAATAGAAACCTTAAATCTAGTGAGACACAGTTCAAAGCACAGCAATGAAACTAAGTACAAAGGTATAAATACTAAACTAAAAAGAAAAATCATAAACATTGAGCAATTAAATAAAATACATAGTATTATAATGTCAACAGACAGGCTAATATACCAAAGAGATAGTTCTCAAAGAAGAAACATAATGTCCAATAGCTATTTTAAAAAGTGGTCAACATTCTTAGACATTAGAAAACTGCAATTAAAACCACTTTGAGACACCATCTCACCAGTCAGAATGGTGATCAGCAAGAAAACAAAGGCTGGGCCTGGATTGATGCTGCAGCCAGTAAGGACATTGTTGATATTATGGAGGATGATCTAGGTTCAGCCTTCAGCACTCCCACTCCCACCAATCTGTAAATCTAGTTCCAGAGGATCCACATGCCCTCTTCTGACCTCTGCATACACCAGGCAGGATACACAAATATATATATTTGTGTATATAC
Source organism: Psammomys obesus (assembly GCF_907164565.1). NCBI lineage: Eukaryota > Metazoa > Chordata > Mammalia > Rodentia > Muridae > Psammomys > Psammomys obesus. The sequence goes on from NW_026585742.1 coordinate 2,850,185, forward strand.
AGGTAAAACACTCATACATGCAAAATAAAATGATAAATCTAAAAATATAAAAGGAAATAAAGCAGAAGAGCAATGCTCGAGAGTGAGGGAAGGGAAACACCTACTCACTTGTAATAGGGCCTGTGAGCTTGTGCATCCACTATGGAAACCAGTGTACATGCTTCTCCCCCGGTAAAAGTCCTAAACCAGAACCATATAGCTCAGCTATACCACTCCGGGATATGTACCCAAAAGATACCACAGAGATACTATCACAGAGATACTGTCACATCTGTGTTTATTGACGCTTTACTCACTAGAGTGGGGAAATGAAATCAGCCTAGATGTCCATCAGCTAATGAACGGATAAGGAAAATTTGATAAATAAACACAATGAAATTTCATTCTACTGTTAAAAAAAAAAAAGAAATTTCTAGCAAAGTGGATGGAGCTGGAAAGTATGGCATCAAGTGGGATAAAAACTCAGAAAGACACAGAGTACATGTTATTTCTCATATGCAGACATCAGTTTTAAAGTTTCTGTGTCCATGTGCATATATCTATATACATGGATATGGGTGTTGATATTGGACACGAAAGTAGAAAGCAACATAAGAGGAAGAAGTATTATAGAAGGACGGGAGGGTAATACTTTAGACATGGACACAGAAAGGGAAATGCTGGGAGGAAACTTAACAGGGAAAGGGGAAATCAACCAAATGGACGAAAATCCCTCAAGGATACCTGTTTTTCTTCAGTAATTAAAAAAAAACAAACCAGTAAATCAAAATATCAGGGCCCAGGAATTTGAAATGTGTAATAAAATTCTTTCGTAAGATTCCCTACACTTTGCCCAAAGTCTGGTTATGAGCCACAGCATCTGTTTTGACACCCTGCAGGGTAGTCTTTCAGAAGCCCTCTGTGGTAGCTCCTGTCCTGTTCCATGTTTACTCCCTCTTCTGATGTCCTCTTTGCCTTTCTGAAAGGAGATTGAGTATCTTAGCCAGAGTCCTTCTTCTTGATTAGCTTCTTTAGGTGTACAGATTTTAGTATGTTTATCCTATATTATATGTCTAATATCCACTTATGAGTAAGTATATATACCCTGTGTGTCTTTCTGCTTCTGGGATACCTCACTCAGGATGATCTTCGCTTGTGCCCACCATTAATGCCTGCAAATTTCATGATTTCCTAGTTTTTATTTGCTGAGTGGTATTCCATTGTGTAAATGTACCACAATTTCTGTATCCATTCCTCAACTGAGGGGCATCTGGGTTGTTTCCAGATTCTGGCTATTACAAATAAAACTGCTACAAACATGGTTGAGCAAATAAATGTCCTTGTTGTGTACTTGAGCATCTTTTGGGTATATGCCTAGGAGTGGTATAGCTGGGTCTTGAGGTAGCATTATTCGTAATTGTCTGAGAAAGCGCCAGATTGATTTCCAGAGTGGTTGTACAAGTTTACATTCCCACCAGCAATGGAGGTGCGTTCTCCTTTCTCTACATCCTCTCCAGCATGTCTTATTACTTGAGTTTTTGATCTTAGCCATTCTGATGGGTGTAAGGTGAAAGAAGCGGGAGATAGAAATACCTGGAGAGGACAAGAGTTCCACAAGGAGTGCAACAGAATCAAAACATCTGGACACAGGGGTGTTTTCTGAGGCTGATACTCCAACCGAGGACCATGCATGGAGATAACCTAGAACCCCTGCGCAGATGTAGCCTATGGCAGCTCAATGTCCAAGTAGGTTTCCTAGTAATAGGAACAGGGACTGTCTCTGACATGAACTGATTGGCCTGCTCTTTGATCACCTCCCCCTGCGGGGGGAGCAGCCTTACCAGGCCACGGAGGAAGACAATGCACCCAATCCTGATGAGACCTGATAGACTAGGATCAGAATAAAGGGAGGAGGACCTCCCCAATCAATGGACTGGGGAGGGGCATGGGTGGAGAAGAGGGAGGGAGGGTGCTATTGGGAGGAGAAGAGGGAGGGAGCTACAGGTGGGACACAAAGTGAATAAACTGTAATCAATAAAAATAAAAAATAAAAAATATTCTTGCAGAATGTGTGCTACAAGGCAGACACCCCATGAAGTCAGACTAATAAGTAAACTCCATCTCTGCTCTCAGAGAGGCAAAAGGTAACTGAAAATATGATAATTTTTTTCTGGACATTCTAAATACAGTGATCAACTGATCCCTTTGGGGGAGAAAATCCTATAGCTATCCCTGCCTGATCTGCATGCCCTGGTTATCAGATGCTAATGGAGTGGGCTGCTGTGGAGGGACTATGCAAATACAACAGCAGTTCCTCATCAAGTGGCTTTGCCATGAGAAGACAATCCTGGATTACACTGGTTTCCCCACCGCTTCACTCAAGGTCTTAAATACCTAAGTAGAATGATGAATGCACCAGAGTGAGGTGCCAGGAGAGAATGCAGCCCTGTTTAAGCTTTTATTAGCATTTGGTCATGAGTGTGCACACATGCCTAAACACATATGTATATGCTTGCACATGTGTTTGCAGGTGCATGCAGCCATGCATGCCAAATGTAAAGTATAGAAGTACCCCTTAAGGGTCTACTTCTATTGCTCTTTAGTTGTTAAGACACCTGGCTCAGCAGTTCTGCTAGCCTGGCTGGCCAATAAACAGCTGGGATCCACCCACCTCCAGCCCTTGGTGCTGGAATTACAGATGCATGCCACTGTGCCTGGCTTTTAGACGGATGCTAAGAATCCCAGCTCAGGTCCTCATGGGTAGTGCTAGCACTACCCAGTGTGTTATCACCTCAGATCAGGGAGCCATATTTGAAGCATGAGAAGGATGTACTTTTTTGGTGGTTCTAAAATGTGGCGGCTATGTGTGAGAACCGGCAATAGACTCAGCTAGCTAAAAGTGGTTCTCTCTTAACAGCCATCAGGGAAATAGGGATTCAGTCCTATGACCACGATAAAGAACCGAATTTTCTGGCAGCATGAGTGAGCCTTCCCTGGAGCCTTTTGTGAATGCAGAACTCTCGGCACCTTGATTTAGGCTAGTAAAGCTTACTTTGTGCTTCTAACCTACAAAACTATAACATAGCAAATGCGTACTATTTAAAGCCACTTGAGAGCCTGGTAATTTGATGGAATAACATCAGAGAGCTAACAAACCATCAAATATTGAATATTAGAGAAAAGAATGGGTTGAAAATACAGGTATGAAAATATGTTCTATCTCTGTGGGGTGGATGAATATTTGACAGGTGCTCATTGTGGAGTTAAAACATTCATTCATATTGTTGTTCATCTGTTTAAAAATAGTGAATAGTCTCTGTTGTTTCCTTGTCAAAGTATTAAGAAGACACAAGGTCAAAAGATATTGTGCTTTTTTTAAATTTTTTTTTAAATTCTCATCTTAGAATGGGAGGACAGAAACATGTATATTCAATAACAACAAAGAGAACAAAATAAAGCCTTAATGCTGCCTTCACATGATTACCAACCCAACTACAAACAAATGACAGGGGACCTTGACATGGTCACACAGCTAATATGTATTAGCTCACCTCACTTCACAGCAAACATAAGGCACAGAAACATGGTCCCTCTCAGCATGACAACAAACAAGCAGAGGGACGGGCCGATGATGAAACCAGCCCAAAGTCACAGCCACTATGCCTCATGACCCCATTGTGAGACAGGCCTGGGGATGCTGATTTTGTAGGAGAGGGAAAGCTGAGGCATAAGAGGGCATGGCACCTTTTCTGGGACAACACCCGCTATTTCTTCTCAACTGGGTCCACTGTTCCCTGGCTGATGTTCATATACAAGAGGGACCAGCATCCCTTTCTTGCATAGCCATAGATTTGGGATTTTGTTCTTTTTTTTTTTTTTTTCTTTTTTACTGTAAAACTCATTCACTTCTGTGAATGTTTGAGAAGTGGCTCAGAGAAGCAGTAAGCAAGGAATACACAGGATGTCTGATCAGCTGGAAAGGCTTAGTAAGGTCTCTGTGTCATCAAACCAAGTGACCCACACTCCTACTGCGAAGACATGAGTTTCTTCTGTTTTTCCTTCCATGTGGATGCATGTGGGTGTGGGCACACATGTGTGTGAAGGCCAGAAGACAGCCAAGGTGTTACACCTCAGCCATTGCTGATCTTTGAGACAGTTTTTCACTTGTCTGAAATTTGCCAAGTATGCTAGTAGGTGGCCAGCAAGTTCTGTAAATTCATCTGTCTCATCCACACCCTCACATCCTAGTGCTGGCACTCAAACTTAAATTCTTATGTTTGGAAAGCAAGTGTTTTGCAGATGAAGTTATCTCCTCAGCCTCAAGTATTATCATCTTCATCACCATCATCATCAATCATCATTATTGTTATGATTGATGTAGAGTCTTCTAATGTATCCCTGGCTGGCCTGGAACTAGCTATGTAGATTAGGCTAGCCATTACCACACAGAGATCCACCTGCCTCTGCCTCCCAAGTGCTGGAATTAAAGTAAAGCACCAAGCAATAATTATTTTTCAGAACATCAGTCTATGGAGGAATGTACCTGATGTTATTTGTAATCAGAATGTCCCTCTATGAAAGGCTAGCTGGTCTGATACTGGACCTGCAGAGATGTTTGCCTCTTAGCACTCATATTCCAGCAGTCAGCATTCACACAGAACAAAGCTCACCAACAGACTCTTAAAGATACGTGTGAAGCTAAGTCTTACTAGTCATTAAAGACTTTACTCATTTTTTTGTTTTTTTTTTTTTTTTTTCCTTAGATTGCTTCCTTCCTCTGATATAAGCTGGTCACATCTCAGGAAGATGTTCCTGAAGCCATGAAGAGGCCCATATGAAGAGAAACCATAACAACTTACGTCAACCTGCCAGGTACAGGAGTGGAACACCTGGGAAATAAGTCCTCCAGCCCCAGCCAAGCTCCTGGATGACCAGCAACCTCGTCTAGAAGCAGAACCGCTCAGCCCTCCTCAAATCCCTGGCTCTCAGAAGAAGTGGCAGAAGATCACATTTCTTGAGATCTCAGGTAGGTGAGTTGGGTGCTATTTGTTCTGCAACAAGAGTCAACTGCTATCACTGGCTCCTCGAGCTCTAGCTGGTGGCAACTGTGTCAAGAAACTAGTAAGCTGATTTTCACATCCAGCTGCAGCACATCCCCTTCAAATGATCAGAACCGACTTGGCAACCATGTGCTAGCCTTGTTGCGAATATGTGCCAAAGCTTATATGCTACTGTGGTTTTCTTTCCAAGGCTTCTCATTACTTAGGTTCCTGTGATTTTTCCCTTTCCCTGTTGACTGATAAAGTTCTTTACTTCATCTCATGGGTCCCTTCTCTTTAGATTGCCATCTTATTTCATTCTAGCTGAGCAGAAGCCAGGACACTGAAAGTATTGTGTCATGAAGTATTCATGGTCCTTGGCAGCATGAACTCACAATAGCCTTTTCAGTGACTAGAGAGAGGACTTTTGATCTATTCCTTATGAACAGCCCCTTCCATAGGAACTTGGTGTACATTAAAAAATAAATTCAAATAAAGTTAGTAAATTTACTTATCTATGCTCTGCCCTGTGACAGGCTTCATCCATAAACTAGATTTGTTCCTACAGAAACACGAAAGGCACTAGAGGTTAAATAAAATCAAACAAATAAATAAATAACCTTGTCTGTTTTCAAGGTATCAAAGTCATATGGAAGAAACATCATAAAGACGCAAATATTTATTCACATTCGCAGGTATGCATAAGTAGAACATTTACATATCAAAGGCGGTGAAGGCTAAATGCCAAGTGAATGGAATGCATGGGAGTTAGCAGATCCTCAAAGCAGAGGCTATAGAGCTGAACTGGTGAGTATGAGCTTTAGGTAGGAAGAAAGTCCTAAGACATTTTAACTATGGTGGATAGTTAATTGCACTCATTATCCCGTCCATCTTGTTCTCCTCTGGTCCATGCACAGATTCCCGTAAAATTCTGGGGTCAGGCAAGACTACATGCCAAGCTCTATCTAATGGGTTGCAGCAAAAAGTAATGTTTAGTTTCAGAACTAAATCAGGAAAACATAAAATCCTGTTTTATTCTCCGGTTTCTTCTAGCTAAGAAGTCACATGCTCTGGATGGTGCAACTTTCTAGAGTCTACAGGTGGCTTTATCCGTTTGCCTGTCCACATGATGACAGTAAGGAAAGCCCAGACATACCACGAACAAGAAATAAACCCGTCTTTGCCTTCTGCCCCTGTGATTTAGGGATTAATTTGTTACTGTGGCATACATAGCCCAGCCTTTTTTAACTTAAAGAGGCAGATTCTTGGAGGTGGAAAAATAGAGACAAGAGCAGTTACTTATAAATCATACCCTACATGACCTTTCTCAATGACAGACTTTTGCATTCTACAATATAGCTTCGGATAACATACCTTAATAGAACTAGACCTTTTTAAATAAAAACATAAAAGAGTTGGAAGGATGGCAGCTGTTGCAGCTGGTCTTTGCTACTATGTGGGTTCTTCTTTTTACCACCCTTTTCCCCTCCCCCTGTCCCCAGTTTCACCCCTAACACTAGACAGAAGTGAAACAAGGATAGAGGGGGGAGAGGAAATATGAAAACTCCTGAATCTAATTTCTTTTCTTTTGTTTCTTCTTTGACCAGGCTACTAACAAACTGCAACCAACCTCCCTAAATGACCGACAACTACCCACCTATCAGGGTATTAGCATTTCTATAGCCTCTAAACCATTCCCAGAATTCCAAACATCACACAATCACAGAAATTATCTGCAAAATAATTGGCAAAACCATGCCCTTGCTAGAGCATGAGGCAAATCAGAGCCAGCTGCTGTGGGCAGTCCAAAGCAGCCCCACATTCCTACTCCCGAGATTAAAGCAAAAACACATTCTTATAATATTTCTGTGTTTCTTAAAGACACCAAAATTTCAGAATTCTCAAGACTGTCACAAAAAGCTGCTGTCTGTGGGTGATTACTATAGATCTCACAATAACAGGATTATTGATGACTTTGCCAGAACATTCCTTTTCCTTCATGTTCTTTTCTTTTGTGATTACAAGCCATCTATTTCCATTTGGAAAGCAGGATTTTCTAACCTCTAAACCTAACACAGATCCTGTGAAACCCTAGTCCACAGCTGAACGGCCACAAATTAATGCCTGGAATTCTTTCAAGGCTATCCCATCTTACTCGGCAATGCTTTCCCCAGCAAGAGTGCCCTGCCTGATGGATTCTGCTCTCTCGCCGTATATTATGCTTAGGGCTCCATGCCTGTCACTCCCTATTCTTGTCTTAGTTGCTTGTGCCTTATAAAATGTAACACTCTGAAGCAGCCAATAAGAAGCAGAGAGCCCCCAAAAGCTGTCTCTTACAGCAGACCTTTCCTGTTCCTAGGTGTCGGTGGCAGATTCGGATCAGTTATTGGGGAGGACCCAATCACTCGCTCTGTGATGAGCAGTTCCTTGATGAGTAGAAAATGGTCTCCAAGGAAGCGGAAGCAATGGATGTTTAGGTAAATCCTTTGGACTGACATTAGCACCCCAAATCCACCCCATTACCCCCATAAATGAATCATCTTTGAAACTGACTTGTAAGTAGAATTTGAGTTTAAAGATACAATAAAATTGGTTTTACACATTATTCTCAAAGCAAAGCTCCAGGCTGAGGATCTCAGGACACACACCAAAATACCGAGTGAAAACTCAAAGGCCTACCTGATCTTCAAATACCTTTGAATAAACAAGGTTTGAGAGACAGCAGAGAACATGAGGGGAGGGAAAAGGTTTTTTGTTTGTTTGTTTGTTTGTTTGTTTGTTTGTTTTAAGTATTCAGTTAGCTGCATGTTAGAATGGTGTGAGTTTGGGTCTTTAAACATTTTAAGTATTTTGTATTCTGAAGAGATTCCCTAGGTTAATGAGGTTCTGAGGAATCAAGCTCAGATTGTTTCTTTATCTAAAGGAAAATTCTTACAACACAACAGGAAAGATCTGAAATGTTTACTGGAGGTTTAAGGATGGTCAGAAAAGAGGTGGCTCAGCAGTTAAGAGGTGTACTGCTCTTTCAGAGGACCAGAGTTTGGTTCTCAGCAGCCATATTGGATTCCTCACAGCAACCTATACCAGCAGCTTCAGAGGCTTCTTGGTACACATACCACACACATACAACTAAACCAAAATACAATATTTTCAAAAAGCCACAACACATTATACATGAAAATACTATTTATTTCACCTAAGTCTTCTAAACTCACGTGAGACAGCAAGCTTGATCTTTCTGGAATGCTGCTTCTATACTAATGGCTTGCAGCATAGAGCATATTGTGTCTTCAGTTCCAAGTAACAGAAAATAAGTCAAGCTGTGGTAAAATGGATAGCGTGTTAGTTATGGACACAGAGTATCTCTTGGACTCAGAGGCATAAATGCAGCCAGGGAGTACCCCAGTGACAGGAATAGGAAGGCAGCCACAAGCCCAGCAAGCACAGGCCTCGTTCTCTGCCACTTGGAAACTTCTGTAGTTCCAGACACATAAAGAAAGCGACTGCCTGTCTTGGAATGGCAAATACTGACAGGTGAGACTTCAGAAAGGACCATCTTGGATTAGGGGTTCAACTCAAATCTAACCACATTTCCCAAATTGCCAAATAGCAACCATACGTGGCTGTTAAAACTCAAGGGACCTCTGCAAGACAAAGGAAAAGGAATTCTGAAGAAAAGTTGTGTGGGCCCCACAGGAAACCTGGGGTTGTTAATGTATACAACAAGAATCCATAGTTTTAACAAGGTCTCCTCCTGCAGGATGCTGCAGCTGCTTCTTACTTACAGGAGTTGATCTGCCTTCAGGTGCTTATATCTAATACCAAAAGTGAGGGTGTTCCTTTCTTCATATGCTTCTCTCACAAAGAGCTTTGCTTTATGATTCTGTGTACATACGGCTGAAGAACAAATGAAGCAACTTCAGTTCTCATAAAGATCCGTGGTAAACTTCATAAGCAACTGAGCATACCCTCCCACACAATCCACGTTCTACCACAGCTTCCATTTTCTTTTTTGTCCTTTTACATAAATCCATCTTCCTCACTGACTGGTACCTGCAGTGTTCAGTGTATGTGACTATGACCATAGACTTAGAAACAAGAAAATAAATACCAATGCACTAGATGCCGATGGGCATATTTAAATATCTAAAACAAAACGTGTCAAAAGGAGTTGGCTTTCAATTGTACCATAGTCCAAATCTTGAATGTTCTCCAATAGTCCATGTGTTGAAGGGCTGAGTCTCTGGCCTACGGTGTGAGTGAAAGCTGAGAGAATCTTTAGGAAGAGAGCCACTTGAGAAGTGATTAAATTACTGGGTGCTTGTCATTGGAAGAGGATATGGGGCCCCAGCTCCTCTTCTTCCTCTCTCTCACTTTCTGTTTGACCTGAGGTGACAAGCCTCCTCTACCATGCACTGCCTCCATGATGAGCTGCCTAACACAGGCACAGACGCAACACGAACTGGAGACTTTTACGCTGATTATGTTGGCTATGTGGTGATAATGTGACAAGAGTACCAGAAATGACAAGAAATAGTAGCATACTTACAGGGCAAGAAAGTAGTTAGTGAGGAGGGATAAATTGCAGTGCACGTTCCCAACAGTCATTTAAGCATCATGAGAAAAGAAGTCTACATAATAAACTTTACATGTATTGGTGGTTTGCCTGGAGGGAGAAGCCATCTTGCATGTAGAATGTCACACAGCTGTATGCAGCCAAAGCCTTGGAGTTTTATTTCTGCTGACAAGCTCATCCTCATTAGACAGTCTTGGCATTGCACTCTCCAGTCTGTCAGTCATGACATACAACATTGTCATATGGAAACACAACATGGCACTTGACATTTTTTGTTCTATTCTTTCATAGAATAGCCAACTATGGTTCCATAGAGCTCAGGCCTTCGTAGAGCACGGGATGACACTGGATGTATTGACCCAGTAGTCCATGTAACTCGTCACCAGCTTATTGGGAAAACACAGAAGGACACACCCTACTACTACTCAGCCTTACAGAGTGGACAATAAGATTCCATCTGGTAGAAAAGAATTCTTTCATTACTCAAACCACGACTGATGGCAAAAAATAGTCCAGGAAAACAGTGTAGGAAACAGTCTTTTAGCCTACTCTCATGACAATCTGGACATTGTTCAAGTGTTTCAGTAGGATGAGGGTATTTTCTTACTAATTTCTACCTTTGTCAATGCACTTATATTATTTAAAAAATGTCAGAACCACAGCCTTGATAGCATACTTTTAAAAACGGAGCCCTGTATTGACCTTCTCCCACAAAGAGCCTTCCTACCCATATCCATATTTTTGCATGTCTTCCACTTCATACCATTGCTCTTATTACATTAGAATCATTTTGATAAGCCATATGATAATAATTTTGCATGTTTTGCCATGGTCTCTACAATGGAATTATAGACATTAGAATGGCATTGTAGTGAGCATTCTGTTTTCTGCTATGTGACTACCTTAGGAAAAGCTCCTGGAACCTTCTGTCTCAGATGATTCTCTCCTCTGCTCAGGCTCAGAACCATGGAACTGCCAGCAAAAGACCTCACCACCCACAAGTCTGATGGCACAATTTTTGTGGCACTAAATATCATTTAAAAAAATAATAAATGCTTTGAATGCACAATGATATTTCTGTCTATCCTGTTTTAAAAGATTCCATATAAACCAGAAATAGTGACATATTTAATGTGTAGGGCAGGACTTTAAATACCCTTTACATTTGTTTAATGGAGTATAATGAAGCAAACAGAGAGTCTAACTAAATACAAAAATATCTTTTGTGGTAGAGGCAGGCAAACACACCTTGCAAAAATCATACTGAAAAGCACTGTTCTATTTTGTCTGATGCAGACTCCTAGGGGTGAGATACCACTGAAAGGTGGCTTTAATTTTCCATGAGTGCATGTTTGGTTGCTTGTTGTATGAGGTCCTTGCTATAAGGAAATGTTTTCAGACTTTGTGGCTCTCAGGAGCAACTGCTGCAGAAAACACTCATAGACAGTAAACAACTCCTCAGACACCAAAAACAGTGGGAAGGAACCAAATGATTCTGGCATGAATTGTTCAGCTTCGGGGTCTATACATCTAGTAATTTAGTACGGAACCACTTCACATATGTCTGCATGAACTGCAGACCTCATGAGACGTTGTGGAGGGAAGGTCAGGCGCTCTCCATTGGGGAGGTAACATTCTCCCTTTGGCTTGTTCTCTCTGCCTGTCTCTCTCTCTCTCCCTCTCTCTCTCTCTCTCTCTCTCTCTCTCTCTCTCTCTCTCTGTGTGTGTGTGTGTGTGTGTGTGTGTGTGTGTATGTGTGTGTGTCTGTCTGTCTGTCTGTGTCTCCTGAATATTGACAACTTGGCCAATTACATTTCCATGTAATTTTGAACACAGAAAATTATATCTTAAAATAGCAATCATTTTTGAAAGATATCATCATTCAGAATGATTTAAAGAGAATACAAATTTAATGACCACCCCAAGAGCTCAAGTTATATAGCTCAAGAAATAATAATCAAATTTATGATGGCTTTAAATATCCTTAACTCTTTTTTAAAATCTGAGTTATAGAGTGATAACAGAACCAAAGACTAATGACAGTTCACGTGAGGCCAGGACTTTTGCCTTTCGGTCTGTAACCAAATGTGCCTAACTGCCCCCACTTTGAAACAAAGATGAGATGGCAGAGAGGCCAGGAGTGCTCATTTCTTTTGCAGACGCCCCAGTTTTACTTCCCAGCACCTACATGCTGGCTCACAGCTATCTATTAGCTCCAGTTCAAGGGGAGCCAACTCTTCTGACCCCTGCGTGCACAAACACATATGAAGGTGAAACACTCATACACATACAATAAAATAAACAAATTTAATCTTACAAACTGAGGATTACTGGTTTGATTTCCTGTGCATGGGGCAGTCCAGCAAAAGAGCCTGCAACTTTTGTCTCCTTAGGTTTAAGCTTCAAGGCCTCTGAATGCTTTGAGAAACCTATAGGGTGGCATGGCAATCAACTTGGCTTTTGTATTCCCCTAGATCTAGGTTTTCTAGAGGGGGTAGGATGGGGAAAAAGTGAGAAAGAGACCATGTACCCAAACAGCTTCATAAAAAAGGCTGCAAAGCAGAACTAAAGTGGATGAACAAAAAGCAGAAAGATACAATTTTTCCCTCCAGATGATTTCACTAGCAGGAAGAAAGATTTAAAACCATTGAACACATTTTCTGATAACCACCTATGGCTTTCTCCAAAGAGATGTATGTAAAGTTGGGTAAGTTGTTTTCTGTCCTGTCAGGAAAATATTTAGTAGCAGCCTTGTAAAAGTAGGCACTCGCTGCTGCCCCAGGGAGCGGTGGATTTGCTTTGTAGAGCTGTTTCTTTCAACAACTTCCTTTGTTGCTCTGTATGTTCTTCCACAAAAGGCCCAGTCTTGTTCTACAGATAGGTTTATCATTCTCTCTGCATGAAGGCTGTGCAAGTACACAGACCATGCAGGCTGCATCTGTCTGATAGCCTGGCCAATGCCATCTCTGCCTATCTGATGGTCCTGGCTGGTGCCGCTTCTATCTGAGGGTTCTGGCTGATGCTGCCCCTGTTTGATGGTCTCTGCAGGGTCCTAAGTGTGTTGCATAGGGATAGCATGGATAGCAAAATTCATACTGATGACTCCAGTGGGGCACCTTAGGTGGCCAGTAGCTCTAAAGTCTTCTGAAGGTAAAAGAACTGCTAAGTAGTAATTTCATAATGAATAAATGGAAAAATATTACCTACCTAATGTATACATATTACTTAACAAAGCATTGTTCAATGGTAACAGAGATAAACAGAGATAAACTGATTGAGGAAATCCAACAGAAAGCTGAATAGTAGCATTTGCTATTATAGAGGTGAATTACATAGTTATTGAATTTTGTGACCCCTAGAATAAAAACACTATTTTTCAATGTGAAGCAGATATGATTATGCATAAGTTAAACAAGGTCCACCCTTCCCAACTACATCAAATCAAAATGTTGTATTTTGATTAGCCTTAGGAGCTCCACAAGGAGAGCAACAGAACCAAAAAATTTGAACACAGGGGTCTTTCCAGAGACTCATACTCCAACCGAGTACCATGCATGGAGATAACCTAGAATCCCTGCACAGCTGTAGCCCATGGCAGTTTAGTGTCCAAGTGGATTACATAGTAATGGGAAGAGGGACTGCCTCTGACATAATCTGATTGGCCTGCTCTTTGATCACCACCCACTAAAGGGAGAGCACCCTTACCAGGCCACAGAAAATGACAATGCAGCTACTCCTGATGTGATCTGATAGACTAAGATCAGAAGGAAGGAGAGGAGGTCCTCCCCGATCAGTGAACTTGGGGAGGGCATGCGTGGAGAAGTGGGAGGGAAGGTGGGATTAGGAGGGGAGGAGGGTGGGGTTTACGGGGGGGATACAAAGTGAATAAAGTGTAATTAGTGAAAGTTAAAATAAAAAAATTAAATCTGAAAAAAATGATTAGCCTTAACTGGACATGTCTCACTTCCTCGCTCTGTGACCTTGGAGTAGGATAAGGAAACTCTCAAAGTTATCTCCTTCTCTACAGATGTCACTGATGAAAACGCTGACTTTGAAGAGTGGCTATGAGAACTAACAAGAATTAAATAAATAAAGGTTGGTATTTATTAAACTTCAAATAACTGATCTTTCCAGCAACATTAGTGACAGCAGCATCTTTAAACTAATAATACCCCACTCCACTAAAGAAATGGTTCAAGGAAGTCTGAGTATCCCTTTTTGAAGATCGTCCTGTGTAGGAAACCAAACCTTTTATTTGCTGCAATTTCTGAAGCCAAAGCAACTGCCAGCTAAGGAAAGAATCCTCTACAGCTCAATATTGAATGGCACAGCAACTGCTGGACTGTGTACATTGTTCTAGGGAACCTGGCATCTCTCATCACAGTCAGAGGTTGTGAATCACCACCACCAATAAGCATTGAGTTGAATGTTCCTTCTGTTTCCAGTTGAGAATCACAGTAGCCAAGCCAGGGCCACAGACTGTGGACTGGATCCCTTTTGTGGGCTCAGCTCATCGAGGTCTCAAAACTAATCACGACCCAAGCGAGGCAGGATTTAAAACTCTAAAGAAGAGTGACCTGGGCTTCACACCAACTCTCCTGAGGCAGCTTGTTGTGATGGAAAGCTCCTGTGCTCCAAAGGGAAAAGGCCAAGGTTTAGTTTTGTTTGGTCACTTGCCAGATGTATATGAAGGAAAGGATTTAGCCAACTGTTTTGCTATTATAAAATAGGCACAGTAGGATTCATATTGTAAGTGTACCAGGAGAAGAGGAGGAAAAAGCACAGGACAGAAAGGACGGGAGAGCATGCCTGGCTACTGTAGATGCTTATCAGTGTAACACTTTTGTACCTGGTTGTCCTATTGGCTCCATTTCTCTAAAGAAGTCTGATTAACATGCTCCACAAACAAAGGTAAGTATTCAGAAATATACATTTGTTTGTGACATGCCTTGGCCTAAAACTCCTTTGGTAAGCTGTTACATCCTCGAGGACATTCCGGACTCCTACTCACAGTCTTCGAGGGTTGCAGAACTGACTCTGGCTTCCCTGACCTTACCGCCATGTCTTGTCTGGTACTACTCTGTACAGTCACAGTGGCTCGTTTTTCTCTCCCTGTTGTGCTACACATTCTTTCCTCTGGATGCCTATTATAGTCTCAGTTGCCTCCACTTGCAATGCTTTTCCCAGAATCCTTTGCATAGTGGGCTCATTCTTGACATTTAACTCTCAGCTCAAATGTCACCGTTTTCAAAGGCTTGACCTAATTGTCCCTTCCTCCAACAATCTCTGACACCTTAACATGTTCCTTCCCCTAAGAGGTTTCTTCAATGCCTGAAATATGGCAGCCATTTATTGGTACAAATATTTATACTTGTCTTACCCCCAAATAAAGTAAAACCTCAATAAGAATAACATCTTGCTTGTCTTCCCTAAAGTGCTGCTTGGCACCCATTAGGTGCTCAAAAAATATCTGTTGGACTGATGAGTCATTAAAAATGAATAAAAATTGTTTTTCCTAAAGGTATTTTTAAAGCATGACCCTATGTAACATAAATCCTGTATGACCCAATTATCTAGGGTTTATTTGACAAATTTGATTATCTTATTTTGGGGTTAATATCCATAAATTGCTGAAAATAGGCTAAATGCCAAGCAGAGGATAGAAGCAAATATGATCCCTCCCCAGGACACTTGCCATCCAAATTATAAGGATTCAAAAACCTTGGCAAAATGCCTATGCTAATTAGAAAGTGGTCCAATATTCATGAGAAGTACTTGAAAAGCCATTATTTTTGCCTGAAATCTTCTTGGTTGTTCCATAATTAATATGTCAGCATCATCAGAAGGCTAAGAGATCAAGAATGGTAAAAACATTGTTTCATGTAACAACACTCATAGGAACAATGGTACTTAGCAAAATATCACAGTGACTTGTGATGAGAGAAAGTAATCCAGAATCTGAGCACAGCAGATGCTAGAAGCCTCGGGGACAGAAGAGGATAGGAGCCATTGCTGTAAACAGAAAAGAGGGTTAGTCAGACAGGCATAGAACAGGAAAGCATGCTCTAGAGATGTTGGAAAGGGATAAATTCCAATAACAAAAGTGTGACAATAAAATCCTACCTTCTGTCCTTAATTTTAAATAAGTCTCTCTAATTAGCTGAAGCAGAATTCAGTCTCAACTGCTTACTCATCCTGTCCATTTCCTCAGCATCCATCCCCATGCCTGAAATGCTCTCTCCAAAAGCAGACACCATGAGGACTAAAATGCAATAGCAATCTGTGGGTGGGTCTTTTCAGATTTGCGTTTTATGACTCACCTCAGTTGGTGGCCAGACTGAATCTAAGAAGCAATTAGAGCTTTCATTTCATGGCAACTTTTGTTTGACTAAGTTTGTATATATTACCAATATGACATTTTAATTGCATGCATGGATTTTTTTAAAGCCTTTCTTATTTTTTTTCCCATGTAGCTAATGGAAGTTAGTAACACATTTCTTTTTAGCCTTAGCCATTTAAGAAGCTCTGACCTCAGACAGGACTAGCTTTAGTCTATGCTGTCTAGAAAAACCCCCACCACCCACCTCTTTCCTCTCATGACTTTGACTTACAGTTCTGTCCCAATTATTATAATGTATGTCTCTTTTGTCTCTTTCTTTCTTTTTCAGAGACAGAGTTTCTCTGTGTATAGCCTTGGCTGTCCTGGAACTCTCTGTAAACCAGGCTGGCCTTGAACTCACAGCAATCTGTCTGCCTCTGCCTCTCAAGTGCTGGGATTAAAGGTGTATGTCACCACCATCCAGCTGTGTATGACTTTTCTTGTGAATTGCTTAAATTTTGTTTTGAAATCATGTATATTACAAATAATAAACAATATAGTGAAAATTAAAAACTGCCTTTTACCAAAAAAAAAAAAAAAAGGATGTTCTGGGTTCTGGTCAAAATGGAGTAACTGGTCAAGCTGAAGACCAGCATCAAGAATTAGAGGGAAAAGAACAAAGACTGTTTAAAAGTAAGAACTCCCACTGTAATTGTATACATTCTGTCCTGTGAAAACAGGAAGGGACATTTCCTCATACAGGTTCACTGAGAAGCCTGAATTTTTATTCGGAGACTAAGAGAACATTTGTGTTAACTGGAATCCTAGAGGTTTTGTTTGTTTCTTTGTTTGCCATGTAAACAAACGAATGAACAAAATTTGATTTGGATGTATGGAAGTGTGCACAAGTGATTCGATGACTATCTCAAAGAAACAGGAAGTTGGTAACTGAGTCCCATCTGGGATCTTCGTCACCTGCTTCCGAGGCTGCAGGCTTTCGATGCCAGGAAATGTGAGGATATGTGGCTATATTATAAGGAAATCTGGACTACATACTACCGGTTAAATCATGCTTAAATATTTTGTTTCCCCTAGTTCCATCCAATGCCCAAGTTTTGTTTGTTTTTTGGTAAAGCGTAGTTCCTGAACATTTCCATGGAAGTGAGGAGGAATGTGAAAAGTAGAATCAGAGTCATGCAAGTCATATTCTGTTCTGCAGGAGCCTGGCATCCTTCACTTTGGAGCTATCTGGGAGGTCACCTGGTATTGTTATACCCAGATCGAAAAGACCACCGGAGACTGACCAGATATGCAAGAACAAAGAGCCTTTATTTTGGGCTTAAGCTCAGACTCCTCACCATCCAATGCAGTGGGTTAGGGAGGGAACCCCGAGCAGCTGCAAAGCTGTGTTTTTATTATGGTTTGAGCAAGGAACGGGACTTTCCAACTTGGCAGTCACTTGATTGGTTCCCATTTAGCAGAAGCAAGCTTGTCGAAAACTGATTGGTTGGTGCTGATCTGGGTTGCAGGACTTCATGCAGTGTCTAAGTAACAAGGCGTGCCCGGGTACAGAGAGTGCGATCGAAAACTGCCCAGGTAACAATATCATTTTGACTAGCCAAGCAAAGGTTTCTAACTGACCTTTAATTTGACTGGTCAAGTGGCTGGGGACTCTTCAAGGTGGTTCCTGAATTATTGTTTCTGATTTTCAGGGAGGTTATTGAGTTATTATATCCTTTTTCCATGGACTATAGTTTCATGTTCTGCGAAATAGAAACAGGATTCTAAGCAACTGTGGGAACATAAGCAGTAAGCAGAGACTCAGGCCTACAGTATCTTATGAAGCCTGTCATGGCAGCACAGCTGCTACAGCACAGCTGCTTGGGCCCCTGACCCACAAAACTGAACTGTTAAAAACTGTATTTCATCATTGGCCTAAATCACAAAGTTTGGGTGTCATTAACTGGCCATCTGTGACTTAAGTAACTCAAATGGGTAATCTGGAAGTGCATTCCATAAGCCTGTATTCAGTCTGGCTACAATTGCTGTCCCAGCAAGTCATTATGTGACTAGAATACATGTCTGTCTAGAAGTGGCTGACTTGCTCACAGCACACAAAACATACAAGGCTCTACTCCAGCTTTCCCGGAAGGTCTGCCCATGACTGGCCGCCCTGGGGCAGATAATTAAGCTAGCTTGGGTCTGTTTCATAACTACACAACATGGAGTTACTTAGGTCTTCCACTACATGCCCTCGGGCAACTTGGAACCTTCCTGGGTTAAAGAAGCCATGCCAAAACTCAAAATCAATAGTGCCACTTAAATGATGACATCCCCAGTGGGAAAAGCTGCTCGACTTCACGCATCAATGGCATAAGCTCCAGGCATGGGCATACATCAACAGGTCGAAGAGCTCATTAAAGCTTTTTAATTTCTGCTTAGTGGTCTTAGGATTTACTTGATGCCAAAGACAGAGCCTGCCACTAAGCAGTGAGACTGAGGTAGTCAGTAGAAAATGTCTTACACACTGGCCTGATAGACTTCCCAGGCAGGTCAAGGCAATTCTACTGGCTGTGGCAATTCCTGGCTTGATGGGCTACTGTTTGCTACTTGCTACTAGTTCTTTGTTGTTGCATCTGTCCCTCATCAATCTCCCTGTCATCTTTTGCCAAAAACTCAATTTTCTGGGGGGGAAAAAAAAGGAGTCAATTAGTGCTGGAGTACTGATTTGTATTGTTCAGAGAGTATTGAATCCACCTATGGTTTCTGAGAACCTCCCCTCCACCTCCACCACCCCGCCACCCCAGATCTTTTTATCGATCCCCTGGCCATGAAACCCAAAACAAACACTGAACTTCCAGTAGTATTACTGGAAGTTGAAACTATCCCACTTGGGTTGATAAACTAGTAGGCTGAATTTTACTAGAAGTCTTCTTTCCGTGAGAGGGAGACACTACCTAAACACAAACAATGGATGGTCCATTGATTATCTATATTCAGCAGATCTTCAAGTCATGGGAATCAGTATATATTTTTTTCCTTCACATGTACACCAATAAAATACTTTTTATCATTTAGACCACTTTAAGTTGTATTTTCTATTTCTTGCAATCATTCTCAGAAACTGCAAAAAGATGGGCTCCTCCACAGACTTGGGTTTGATGAAATGTCATTTACTTTTTTGGACAACACAATTCATGACAATTGACTATACTCTCTTTCTGAGCCTTGAATAGAATAAAAAAGTCCAGGCATTAAGTCAATAGCACTTCAAAAAAATACTCTGCTATTGGTCTTGGTGACGTCAAATAAGCAAATAAGGAGCCTGAGATGTTAGTGGGACACTAGGCTACAAGCCAGCCTTTAAATAAGACACGCCATAGGATTACAATGTAACTCTTCATGAAATGAAAGTTAAAACTGCATGAATATACAACTGGAAACAGTGGATTTTAGAGATTATTTGGTTTTCTGTTCCCTAACTATCAGCCCAGAGCCTCAGGCCTGTTGCTGGTATGTGGCTAACTCTGAGCAATAATTTTTTAGAGGCATTTTGATGAGCTTTAGTAGAGGTATTTCATTTGTTTGAAATTCTGAGGTTTCATCTGTCTTGGTTTTGTTTGTTTATTTTCCTTTGAATTAACATTTTTCTCTTTTGAAAAATGATAGCAGAATGATAGCCTAGTAGACATACTTTCTCTTCTAAATAAGAAGCAAGTGAGCCCAGCTTCCATGAGGGTCACTCTAGAGGAGTCTCACACTTCTTTTAGCTTTAGTGGTGACACCATACCTGCCCTCTAACCTACTCCCTCCTGATCCCCAGCCCTTCTTCAAGCCACCTCTGTGCTCCTCACCATTGGAGATTCTCTTAGTATAGTTCTCATTGGAGCATTGGACATTACAGCATCCCCTCTCAGTCCCCCTAAACCTACACTTGCACCTCCTTACTATCTCTGTAGACCAGAATGAGAAAGTAGCTATCCTCCACTTGAGAAGGGAAAGGAATACATTATAAATACCTGTGAGTAAACGTGTCGATATCAAACAAACAGATTTGCAGATATTGACATCGACATTGCTTGCTTAGGGGATCACACCACCAACAAGGACTTAAGTGCCCAATAGTGGAGGGAATATCAAATCTGTCATTAACCATTAAAGTGATGATTATGAGAACTTTGCAACATTATGAGGAAATGCCCATGACAAAAGGTGAAGTCTAATAGTCTGGAATTGAAAATATAGCTATGATGAATCACATGGTTTAACAGCTGTGGATAAAACAGCACAGCCCATACAAGCTTAACCATACTTCCGGGTAGTACTCACATTTACCTTTATATAAACTTATGCCATTTAGATTTTCTTAAATGTGTTCATAGTACTTCTAATGAGTCTCAGAAAACATTACCCCCAAATACAATATACTGGCATACTAGATATTTTGAGATGCAGAAGTTTGAGAAACAATAGGTAGTAAAAGACTAAGACCTTCCCTACAAAGCTGGTCATTATACTATCTTATGAAGGGTGTCTTTTTGGACCTACCAGAAGTTCACAAAGTCCTTGGGAGCACTGTCCTTAGAGAAGAATTGTGAAGCTCTCTAAAGACCCTAGTTAGATCTCAAAGAAATGTAATTAATATAGAAAAGATAAGCCTGGCCTTTGAGTCTTTCTGGTGTTCTGTCCTGCTACACTGCTCTGGGTCTTCTGCACACACTTCTTCCTTTGGAGCCAAACACATAGGGTTGCCTGACTTGGTATTTTTGGCCTCCAAAATTGTGAGCTAAATGAACCTTGGGGATTTGGATACAGAAACAAAAATGACTAAGAAAGTAAATACCTTTGTTTACTACGCTTATTCATTTTTTTTTTGTTATATCACCCTTTCAAGTTTTCCTATTCCTATTCATACCAAACATAATAGGTTTAAGTTCAGATAGTTCCTAAAGTCTTTATTCCTTTATGAAGGTTCCTGAGTCACACAAAGGTTTTATTACATTTTTATGCTTTTCTTCTTTAGGCTTTAGTCTCTCTTTGGTTGTACCACCAACAACCAGAACCCAAGCTGGACAGAAGAAATGTCTTCCATCTTCTGCTTTCTCTACTGCTATTCAGTATTTAATCTTAATTGTGAACTTGATTGGATTTAACTCTTCAGGAAAGCACACATCTGGATTTCTATGTGGGCGTTTCCAGGAAGGTTTACCTGAGGCAGGAAGACACAATAGGATGTAGGAAGCACCATCTAAAGAACAATGGTTTTGGGCTAAATAAAAGGAGAAAACAAACTCAGGCCCAATTTTCATTCCATCTACCTCCAGAATGTAGCTACAATGAGAGTAGGTATTTCATTCTCCATGTTAACCTGCTTTCTCTGTCATGGTGGACTGTATCTCCTCAATCTATAAGCTGAGGCAAATAAGCATTCTTTATTTAGTTGCTTCTTGACAAATATTCGGTCACACAATGAAAAAAGTAACTAGAACATGTAACTCTGTGAACTACAAAAAAGTCACATTCTTTCTGAGGGCTTCCTGTGAAAGGCAAAATTTCATCATGGCCTTGGGAAACACTGGCATACTTATGTTGGCAGCCAGGCGTAATGTGCTCAGCCCAGGAGCCACCTCCTTCAAGGCTACCCTTGTTTAATGTCTCCCCTACCTCTGGACTGTCTCCAAAACTATAATGCCCATCTAGGACTGCATTGGGCAGGTACTTTTCAAGTAAATGAAAGTCAAGTATCCTGATTACAACAAAGAGGCTATCACAAACCAAGAGAGAAATCAGGACCTATAAAGGAGTTAGCATGAGCAATCAAAGACAGGTAAAAATTCCAGCAGCACAGTATACCATTTGCTATTTCCCAAGTAAAGCCTGTTCTAGAATAACAGGGAGGCTTTACTGTTGTCAGACTGTCAGAAGTGAATTCCCTGAACACTGGCCATCCTTGAAACCAACACTTGGGTTCTGACAACTTCCCAATTCATTTCCTCCAGCTGTGTCAAACATCCAGCATGGTTTCTAAGGCATTTTTATTTGATCTGGCTTTTCTGGCATCTGAAACTCAAGATGACAAAAGATGGCATCTCTTCTCAACTGCTGTCTAAATTAACCAAGTCAGAAAAGGGGATGGTTCGATACAATGAAATATTAATACACATTACCTCTGAGAGAATTATTAGATGAATGTTATCAGATGTTCTCTCCCGTGTGACCAACTGTGCATGGAGCTGACGCCAGCTACCCAGCTGACCTCAGCATCCCAAAGCAAGAGTGTGCATGGCTGTTCCAGGCATACACATGTTCCAGGATTATCACATGTGCAATAGAGGAAAATCATATAAACTCTACACCTTTTGACCCCAGATCCAATTTTATAGCAGCGAAGAAAACACAATTTTCATCAAAAGGTAATAGAGGCACAAGTGCTATGAGAGCCATTCGGGAAAGACAGAATGGAGGGAGTGCTCTCCAGACAGAGTCCAGAGGCAGAGACTTCACAGTCAAAGTAAAGACGTCTGGGAGGTGGGGACAAACAACAAGATCAAAGGAAAGGCTTGGCCAACTTAGCCAATGGAAAGGCTCAGTTTTAGGGTTTCTTCTTTTTAACTTTTTTTCTTTCAATTTTGAAGGAATGTTTTGCTTTTCTAACAAACAGAGCAAATAGACAGATGGAAAACTCTTCCGACAGGCTCCCACATGTCCGTCCCTTGGGTCACTGGCCTGCCCTTAACTTTGTTTCATTCGCTCTATCTCTTGTTGCCCCCTCCTCATTTTCCCTCAGACAATAAAGATGAATTCATACTAAATCATCTGAGTATGCAGTGTGGACAACAAAGCTTCTAAGAGCAGGGTGGTCTCTCACGTGTTCAGAGCGAAATGCAGGGCCTGGAATGTCATACATGGAAGTGCATGTGCACACTGTTTCAATCCCAGGAATGTTCTGTATGACCATCCTGTATGTTTCCATCCGCCACCACTCTGCTTTCCACTGCCATGTTTCCTCGGGCCCCTTTGCCTGTAAACATGTCTTGAATAGGCTAGGCCTTACCTTTGTGGGATATTTACAAAAGCCAGACTGTTACCTCCATGGGGAGTGCACATTCCACACTGCCTAAGGAACAGTTTCTCTCTGGCTATACCACACCAGGAAGCAACAATGTGAAGTTCATCTGCTGTTATACACTAACCTTGATCCTCAAATAAGATGTCACCTTATGTTTTGTGTGGATGTGCTTGCTTATTTTCTCTGTCATAACTAATAATTTGGGCATCCTGCTACCCCACAAACTTCCATGGTTTAATATGTACTGATAATTCTGGTATGGATCTATTACCAATACGATACTTTCAAAGTAATGACTTTCTAATTCTATCATTCCTTCCATATTTCTTTGCAGGTATTCTAATGCACAGAATAGATTCCTCTCTCTCTCTCTCACTCCCTCTTTTTTCCTATCTCTATCTTTCTCTCTGTCTCTTTTTCCTTCGTTACTGTTCAGCACTATTACTTTAATATCCGATATACAACTTGAAGAAGTAAGGATTTGTTTTGGATCGTTGTTTCACAGAGCTCTGATAATGGTAGCTTTTGTCCATGCGCTTGGACAGAGCATAAAGACAGTGTGTGTGTGTGTGTGTGTGTATGTGTGTGTGTGTGTGAGAGAGAGAGAGAGAGACAGAGAGAGTAATAGCAGTAGTAGAGTAGCAGTAGTTGTAAGCTGTTCTCATTGTAACATAAGAGAAGAAGAAGGCAGTCTGGATCCTAGCAACCAGGTCTAA
This sequence comes from Psammomys obesus, assembly GCF_907164565.1. NCBI lineage: Eukaryota > Metazoa > Chordata > Mammalia > Rodentia > Muridae > Psammomys > Psammomys obesus. Next base: position 2,873,883 of record NW_026585742.1, read on the forward strand.
CCATAGAACACACACCTGACACTTACTTTCTCCAAGCAGTCTCACCTCCTGAGCTTATCACAACCTTTCAAAAGAGTGTCGCCAGATGGAGACTAAGCATCCAGACCATCAACCTGCGGGCAACAGTACACAGTACACCTTGCTCATCTGCTCCTTTACGGGACTTTTCAGACCAGCTCCTCTGCTGTTCTGACACAGCCCACATCCTCTTGTCTCTTTCTGGGGAGTTTCTTATCAAAAATACTTCCCAGACTTTTCTTGTGGGCTTGCTTTTTCTTCTCCAGGTCTAGAATCAGCCACTTCTCCAAGGAGCCATTATTTCCTTTCGTGGGAAACCCTAGTTGGGAACGAGGTTCCTTCACTGGCGCTCGGAGTGCCGGTCCTTTAAGCCTTCTGAGAGGAGAGGAGCTAACAATTCTAAATGTGTAGTTAGCTATGCATCCTTGCTGATACTTGGAATATCAGTCTAGTAACTCCAGGCTTTTTCTGGCTTTCTGCTATCCTATGTGTGTATATATCACTTTTATCTTCTACAGTGATAACCGTGGCCCCTCCCAAAGTATCCCTCTAACCTTCCAGTAGATATAAAATAACTTTAAGATCGTTCCTCTGGCACCACTGCCAACAGTAAATGTAAAAAGCCTTGAGTTCCTCTTCTTTAGACTTGAAGACACACAGTCGAGGTGGGAAGTCCTTACTTGTGTGATGTGCAGATACGCATTCTTCCTTCTGGGTTCAGTACCTTTTCTCTCCCATCATTGTGAGTTATTTGTATAAAATAGTAGCTTAGTTTTGAAGTTAATACTATATAAACATACATCCAGAGGCACGTCACCCTTTCTCTCCCCTGTTGTGTCTCCTTCCAGGAGACCACAAATTTCACTTCTTCCCTGTATTTCTTTTGCAAAAACAAAAGGGAACCATTCAGAGAGAGATGGCTGCTGCTGCTGGTGGTGGTGGTGGTGGTAGGGATTCTTTTGTATTTGCTTTAGGGTTTTGGTTTTGTTTGTTTCAGTTTATTTGGGTTGGTTTGTTTGTGACAGTTTCTCACTAAGTTGCCCAAGTTCCCGGACTCATGATTGTCTAGCCTTAGCCTCTTGAGTGCTGGTGATGAGATGCACCTTCTTATTTTCCCTTGTCTCCTAATGAAGTGCAGCATGCTTTAGAACTCTGTACCATCAATTCCTGCAGTAATGATGATGGGTCCATGAGTACCTTCTCACTCTACTCTATGGTATAGTATGATGGTCAGCTACGACAGCTCTCTCAGCAATCTGTCCACACACTTAGGAAGCTTCCACCATTTTACATGATCACAAAATGACACGTGTCTTACAAGTGAGGCAGGGAATAATTCTATGTGCCTAAAGGTTACCCTTGCAGCAATTGACCAATCTAGGTCTCTGATTACCTTTCTATTGGATTTCGGGCCTCTCCTTTTCTCCAGAATTTGTAATAAAAATATATTTTATGTTTATTAGCAGTTTGTCAGTAACATACTGTATAAATATTTTCCCTCAGTTTATTACTTGAGATTTGGATTTCAGAGTTCTGCCATGAAAAAAAATTCACTAATTTTTTTTTTACTTTTTAAATTTTCATATAATCAAATATAATTACATCTGAAATTTTGTTATAGGATGCCTTTTTTGTTTCCAGCTTATATAGGATACCCTTAATAACTAGTTTTAAGTCTCCTCATTCGGTTATACAAATGGGTGTAAAGAAATGAAACACTCTTTGCCTATGGACCTCTGGGCAATTTTAAAGATGCCTGAGCTTCATTTCTGCAGGAGCTGCTTCTTGGAAGGTTTTCTCCACAATCCAGTCTCTCGAGAAACCTATGAACAAAACCCAGATTCCTGGACAACACCACTCGTTCACCACAATCCTGGAAATTCTTCTCAGGAGAAAACCATAATCTCAGTGAAAGTCTCTTCTGTAACCCCACACCTCTCTAAAGCAATTATCAGCCGCATCACGTTTTCCTGCCTCTCAGCCACGGGTGTCCTAAATCTTATTACTTTTATGACAGAGTAGTCCATGTTTCAGAAAAAAAAAAAAAAAAAAAAGAACCTTAAAACTATACTCATCGTATGGAATGGTTAATATCTGAAGACGTATTATTACATAAGCACAATGATGTGTGTATGTATGTGTGTATATCTGTGTGCGTGTGTACATATATGTGTGTACATATATGTGTGTACATGCAAATGAAGGCTGAGGTAGACGTTCGGTGTTCTTTTCAAACACATTATGTTTTTTGAAGCAGGGTATTTCACTAAACCCGTCTCCCTAGCCCCGGAATTACAAGCGTGTACCACCATGTCTGGCTTTTTGAGTGGATTCTGAGGTCTCGGGGTCAGGTCCTCATGCGTGTATGGCAAGCACTTTACCAGCGGAGCCACGGAAGTCCCATATCCACTTAAATATTGTTATATGCATAAAGCTGGACCTGTCTTTTCTTCCTTGTAACATGTCTCAGTTTTTACACAGTGTAAGCATCTTTCCATTTACCCCGTTGTCAGCAGCAGCTCTTTCAGAGACTCCACGGTATGCTACTCTATAGACACATAACATATTTAACCAAGAACTGTGCTCTTAAGACATTTCGGCTTCTTTTTAATATCACAAACGACCCTCAGCAACACACTTTTGTCCAAACACTACTTTAAGGTAAATATGTAGCTGCTGAATTGCCGGTTCAAACAGTACTTAGTACAGTGGAGCTGCCACCAGCAGTACGTGAAAATAACTTCTCCCCTTGCTGACCCACAAGAGCATCATCCTTCTTTATAATCCCCCCCTTTTTTAATCTCTTGATTTCTTAACACAAGCCTACACAATCATGCAAAGCTAGACTAAAGCCACAGACAGGCAAATTCAGAACACAACACCAGTGATGGGTGATTAAAACCATTTTAATCCTGCTTCCAGGCTCTATACAGCCGATTGAAATGTCCTAAAACCTTACTTCATTAAAAAACGAACACTTAAAAAAATGTAACTTGAGGTTAGGGTGGTGAAGTCCTACACTGCTTCCTAACAGCTCTGCAGGCTCATGAGCTTGGCTCTGCCTTGGGAAGTTTGCATAAAGAAAGTCAAGACCTAAGGAAGCTGTGGAATAAACTTCATGTAAAGCTGCTCTCAGCCAAGGAGCTAATTAAAAATCCATGAACAATTCTCTCTTGTCAGTTATTGGATAAACACATTCGCTTTAGAAATCTTGACTTCAGGTTCTAGTCTAATGGGCCACACTTCTAAGTTACACTTCCAGTTGGAAAACAACAACATAGGTTTTTATAAGCAGAAGCATCTGTGATTTTTTAGTAGCATGAAACCACTACAGATAAATCCACCACTTTGTACACCCTTGTGTCCCAGTTTAGGATTCTGAAAGCTGAGGGAATCTTGGCATTCTTCAAAAACACTACGTGATCAGAAATACTTGCTCTAACATTTGATGTTTGGTATGTGAAGCTTCTTAGCAAGTGTTTATTAAACTGCATAATTCCAAAGCCTGGGGTGTTTTTCTCGGAGCTGATCACATTTGCATAACTTTTACACTTCCTTTGAAATTAATATTGCCCATTGTGTCCTGAACTTGGCTAATAAAACTTGCCATTTTCACGTGTCACTGCTATGAGCAATGCAGAGTGAACTGCCAAAGGACCCCTGCAATGTCAACATACTCTTGGTTCCTGCACTGTTGCATTTTTTATGTGAATATATTAAGTTGAGATGAACACGCCTTTGCCGAATCCACTGGTTCTGTAAAACGGCATGCACCATGGTGAAATCTGCCCATAAAGAGAAGACTATCGCTAAAACTGGAGCCAAACACCAGGGATCTTGGTAGTGCCAGGAGCTCCATTCAGCACTCAGTGTCCCTCCAGAGAGCTTAACTACCATGATCCCAAATGCATTCAGAAACTATTGGGCTGCTTTCTTTCAAGGTTACATATTTGTTAGAGGTTAGAAACTGGCACTGATTCTTAGGGTCAGTGATACAGGATGATTTAGAAATGACGTGGTAAGGCTGGGGGAAAGGTCCATCCTGAGCAGCTCCTTGAAGCAAATCAAATGCACAAAGAGGCAGTCTCTCTGAGCACCCTCACCCACCCACCCATAAGCAGCAGGCTTCATGGTAGTTTTCATACTCCTTGCCTCCTAACAAGACTCTACCCAAGTGACAATCTGTTCAATGCTCAGGAAAGCCAAGTGGCAAGACCGAGGCAGCTGGGATAGTTTCAGGATCCCAGTGCTGGTACAAACATCCTCTGCAAGGAGGGAACATTCTCACCATCAGCCCAGTCTTTGTCTCTATATCTTACTCCAAGCTTATCCAGCTTGATCAACAGGCAGGGTAACAGGGACTCAGGTCCAGAGTTAGGGGAAGTTGAATGAAGTACAAATTGTAAGAATAGCCTGTCTCGGTAATCAGTAATACTGTAAGGGAAGTGCTTTTTAAATTTTTTCTTTATTATTATTATTTATTATAATTTATTCACTTTGTATCTTGGCTGTAGCCTCTCCCTCATCTCCTCTCAGTCCCACCCTCCCTCCTACTTCCCCCCTCTGTCCCTCCCCCAGTCCACTGATAGGGGAGGTGCTCCTCCCCTTCCATCTGACCCCACCCTATCAGGTCTCATCTGGACTGTCTGGATTGTCTTTCTCTGTGGTCTAGTTTGGCCACCTCACCAGGGAGAGGTGATCAAAGAGGCAGCCACTGAGTCCATGTCAGAGACAGCCCCTGCTCCTCTTACTAGGGAAATCACTTGGACACTGAGCTGCCCATGGGCTACGTCTGTGCAGGGGGTCTAGGTCCTCTCTATGCATGGTCCTTTGTTGATTCATCAGTCTCTGCAAGACTCACTGAGACCAGATTTTTTGGTTCTGTTTGTCTCCTTGTGGAACTCCAGTCCCTTCCAGGTCTTTTTATCACCCCTTCTTCTTCCAAAGATTCCCTGCACTCTGCCTAAAGTTTGGCTCTGAGTCTCAGCATCTGCTTCCATACCCTTATGGGTACAGTCTTTCAGAGATCTCTGGTGGAAGGTTCCTGTCCTGTTCCCTGTCTTTTTGTACTACTGATGTTCATCCTGTTTGCCCTTCTGAATGAGGATTAAGCCTTTTCCCTAGTGTCCTCTTGGTTTTCTAGCTTCTTTAGGAGTATAGATTTTAGTATGTTTATCCTATATTATATGTCTAATTATCCACTTACAAGTGAGTATATATTGTGTGTGTCTTTCTGTTTCTGGGTTACCTCACTCAAGATGATCTTCTCTACTTGTATCCATTTGCCTGCAAATTTCATGATTTCCTTGGTTAAAATTGCTGAGCAGTATTCCTTGTGTAAATGTACCACAATTTCTGTATCCATTCTTCAGTTGAGGCACGTCAAGGTTGTTTCCAGATTCTGGCTGTTATGAATAAGGCTGCTATGAATACAGTTGAGCAAATGTCCTTCTTGTATGGAGGAGCTTTTGGATATATGCCCAAGAGTGGTATAGCTGGATCTTGAAGTAGCACTATTCCTAATTTTCTGAGAAAGTGCCATGTTGATTTCAAAAGTGGTTTTACGAGTTTACATTCCCACCAGCAATGGAGGAGGGATCTCTTTCCTCCGCAACTTCTTCAGCATGTGTCTTCCCTTGAGTTTTTGATCTTAGCCTTTCTTCTGGGTGTGAGGTGGAATCTCAGGTTTATTTAGATTTGTATTTCCTGGATGACTAAGGACATTAAGCCTTTCTTTAAGTGTTTCTCTGCAGTGGATCAAAGAACTCAACATAAAACCAGACACACTAAACCTGTTAGAAGAAAAAGTGGGGAAGAGTCTTGACCTCATTGGCACAGGAGACAACATCCTGAAGAGCAGGAAGTATTTATGTATTTTAAGTTTTTTTGTGTGTCCAACACTGAAGTAGCTGAAGGTACTTAAGACTGAAATATGTTGCTGTATTATAATTTACTTCAGTTATGAGTGTTGTGTGTATAGTGAAACCAGAATTTGTTATAACACCAACAGCACAGGCTCTAAGATCAACAATCAGTAAATGGAACCTCATGAAACTGAAAAGCTTCTGTAAAGCAAAGGACACTGTCATAAGAACAAAATGACAACCTGTAGACTGGGAAAAGATCTTCACCACCTCTATATCTGACAAAGGGCTAATATCCAGAATATATAAGAACTCAAAAAGTTAAACACCAACAAACCAAGTAATCCAATTAAAAATGGGGTACAGAGAATTCTCTAAACAGGGAATTCTCAATAGAAGAATATCGAATGGCAGAGAAACACTTAAAGGGAAATGCTTTTAAGAATAAATATTAGTCAGGTGGTAGTGGTGCACACCTTTAATCCCAGTACTTGGGAGGGAAAGGCTCATGGAACTCTGTAAGTTCAAGACTAGCCCAGTCTATTTTAAGGTTTTTGTTTTTTTTTTTTTTGTTTGTTTGTTTTTGCATGTTCAACACTGAAGTAGCTGAAGGTACTTAAGACTGAAATGTTGCTGTATTATAATTCACTTCAGTTGAGTGTTGTATATATATTGAAACAAGAATTTTTATAATCTTACCTTTCTGTGTTAACTCATAAAGCCATCAATGTAGTATTTTCAAAGTGTGTGCCTTTGTTCAGGATGGTTTTAATTGGGAGAACTATTACACATTTTTTATCATAAAGTGAAATCTTAAATTGTAGGGAGTGGTACTGGCTCAGGACATCCCAAGACCAAATTCTCAACATAAAGAAGATTTATTGCCACAGAGGGACAGAGGGCAAAGAATACAAGAAAAAGACAAGAGAGAGAAGGTGAGGGAGAATGGTAAGTGAACAAGGGGGATGGAGAAGTGGTGTTTGTCCGGAAGGGGCAGGGAAAGGACCACCTCTGAATAGAAAGGAGAGAAACCAGGCCCACAGGCAAATGGCGATTTATAAAGGGAAAACCCAGAGTTAGGATGAGGTGTTCAATCTTAATTGGGCATGTTAATTAGGTGGCCCAAGGGAGCTCTTGATTGCTGGACATCAATACTTTGATAGCTGGACCTTGGTAGTCAGCCTCAGGAGGTGGGCGTGACCAAAAAAGGGAATAGACCTTGGTGGCTAGCTTTAGGATGGCACCTAATAGTTCTTAGCAGGGAAGAGAGAATGCCAGGCCTGCCGGTGCCATGCTCACCACACTCAGACTGGCTAGATAAATTCAATCTAAATTACTAAATTTCACAAAATTGATTTGTTTTTCCGTTTTCTTTTTCCCTTCCTTCCTTCCTTCCTTTCTTCCTTCCTTCCTTCCTTCCTTCCTTCCTTCCTTCCTTCCTTCCTTCCTTCCTTCCTTCCTTTCTCCTCCTCCTTTCTTTCTTTCTTTCTTTCTTTCTTTCTTTCTTTCTTTCTTTCTTTCTTTCTTTCTTTCTTTCTTTCTTTCCAGTCTGCCTTGGTACTACATGGGTCCGTGTTTAACACTTTTAAATGTTCTTCATCAGGGTTAGAGATACTATTTCCTGCCTACAAGATTTAGAAGAGCTCAAAAGCTTTGCCGTGAACTCCTCTACATTAACAGCCCCTCTCGTGTGTTGTTAGTCAGAGTACAAAGGCAACAATCTACATTTAAGAAAAATTAGTGTCAGCTAAGAAAACTGTCCATTTATGTCTATCTACTTCCCCATCTAAATACTTACAGCAATATCAGCATAGCAGTTCACCCTCAACATAAACTATTGACCATATGGAAAGATACAGGCAGGACCTAATTCATGTTGGGTGTTTTCCCAACAACAAAAAACTGGGAAGAATTTCAGTGTCATCTGCATTATCATATTTGTACATTTACATGACAATTACAATTCAGCTCTAATAAGAAATGAAAGAGATCTTTATAACATAAGATGGATGACTGCCAGAAAAAAAAAAAATCAAGCTGAAAAAGTAATATAGATGGCATGATATATTCTGCATAAGAGTATGTATAGACATATGTGTGTGTATTTGTACTCAATAAAATTGAGTATACAAAGAATCAGGCACGCACATGATGTATATTCATTATATAAGGCACTTATACATACAAATAAAGTAAAATAACAACAAATTAATCTCTTAAAAAGAATAAATAGAAAATTATCGTAACTGTTTGCTATAGAGTGTAAAAGACAGTTTTATTTAGTGTTTATTTTTGAATGATACAAATTTTAATATACACCAAATTTTAAAATAAAAACCCTAAGCTTACATAAAAGCAGTAAATAGATAAAACTAACAATGTATTGCAAATAGCCATAGAGAAGGAAGTACGTTCAAGTCACTTCTGAATCGAGTATCATAAACACATAGCTTTAATGGAATATTAGAACAAAACCATGTGCAAACACATCTTGAACTTTACTTGTGAGTTGGGTGTTGGCAGTGGCCCTGGCATAGTATTTCAAAACTATTTTCTGTGTGCTATAAAAGAGAACAAATGAATCAATGCACTGGGTTCTCCTTGTGGGATAAAAGATACAAATATGGAATGCAGAACAGCTCCTTTAATCCTGGCTATCAATAGTTTATTGTATATATTCATGTATATGTGTCTATCCACTGAAGTAAGTAATATTATGCCTCCACCTCGGGACCAAATCTCTGATCTTAGATTCTGTTTTCCAGTCAAAGAAACAAGAGTTTGAATGATTGCTGATTCCTATTGCTGATGAATATGGGAAGCCTAAGGGATGATGCAAATACTGCCCAGAGGAATACTCAGAGACTGATGGAGACATGCCTAAAGATAGACTTGCGGGGGCTGGAGAGATGGCTCAGTGGTTAAGAGCACTGTCTGTTCTTACAAAGGTCCCAGGTTCAGTTCTCAGCACCCATATGGCAGCTCACAACTGTCTATACCACCAATTCCAAGGGATCTGACAATTTCACACTAATGCACATAAAATAAAATAAATTATTAAAAAAAAGATAGACTTGCATTCAGGGGATCCCAGTTTGAGAATCAAAAAGAAAAAGGCCATTGTTTTAAAAGCTCTATACTTACAATGTGTGAGGTTTTCTACAGGCTTGCTTAATTTCAATACAATGTTCAAACTGTTTTTTTTTAAACTATGACACAAACAGCAAATGAAAAAATATTTTGCTTTAATTGATAGTACAATTGTTTATGTGTAAGTTGTGTGAAGTTTACTGAGACATATCTGATTCTACAGAAGATAAGGATAAAACTCTGGTTTTCCAAAGAATATCAAAAGAGAACTGTATAAACATTCTAAAAATAGAAAAAAGATCCCTCAGCATAAATAATCAACAGTCCTCAGGAAAGAACTATCTTAAATTAACACCACACAGAAAATTTAGCTAATCTCAAGCCAAAACACCATAAGATAATTCATACAAAAATAATAACAACAGCAAAAGAACAAGCCATATAAATAAAGCAATCTGGCAATCACTACCTTCATCAAGCAAGCGAGCAGCATTGCCAATACCGATATAGCTGAGTGAGGTACACTACCCTAGTGTGGCTCAGCGTCAGCAGGCGACGTCACCTAGCTAGCATTTTCACCAAAAGTGCTCAAACTGAATTTATTAGGAAGCAATTGATTAGATCCTGTAGTACACAGTACTGTTGGCTTGAAAGCTTCACAAATTACAGATTAAGTAATGAGAAGTAAAAGGCAGGGGATTGCTGTAGCTTAAAGGAGTCCACAGCATTGCTGCTCTGCCTCTTGGCAGAGATGCAGCGTAAAGTATCCGGAGAGACGACAGGGCGGGCTGAGTGGTGCACTGCTTGCCTAGGCCCTTGTAGAAAGGAAACAAAATAAGGAAGGGAGCCCCCCCCAAAGTATAAAAAACACAGCCAGAAGTTAGCAATGTGTTAGGTCAGATATTAGTGTTGAGGTTCTTGGGCATACAGCTTGGTTGCATCATTAATTTGAGAAATATAAAGTTAAATGTTGTGGAGTAATATAACATCTACAACTACAATACAAATGCTTTTCATGGCATATAAATGTGAAAACAGAAGCCAATGGATAATTGTTAGCAACCAAATTCTCATACTGGTGTTTGGGGAGCTGTTCTCTTCCCCCGACGTTCTTCAATTTAATGCTCTCTATGAGTAAAGAATGATGTAGGTAGATTGTAAGGCCTTCCAAGTGAGATTTGCAGCATTAACTCATTATCACGTGGACTGACTCTACACGATCAAGACTAACAATGCCTCTGTTCTGCAGATGAGGGAAATAAAACTTCTAGGAATAAAATAATTTGAGTAAGCTTGCATTCAGGTTGCTTGGAGAGGGGGGGTTCTGTGATTGTTCTATTTGGTTTTAAATCTCATCTATTATCATTGTAAATATGAGTGAGTGTGTGTGAGTGTGTGTGTGAGTGTGTGTGTGAGTGTGTGTGTGAGTGTGTGTGTGTGTGTGTGTGTGTGTGTGTGTGTGTGTGCCACAGAATACTCATGGAGCTCAGAGGACAACTTTATAGAATTAGTCCTCTCCATCCACCAGGAATCAAACACAGGCCAGCAAGCCTATATGGCAAGTACTTTATGTGCTGGGTTTTCTTGCCAGCCCTGAAATTGGGGTTTTTCTTTTTTTTGAGATGGGCCTTGAAAAGTTTAGTCTGGCCTTAAACTCACTATGTAGATGAGGATGATATTGAACCCATGGACTTCCTGTCTCTACCTCCCAAATTCTGTGATTAAAGATGTATGCCACCTCACTTCCTGGTGGCTGGGATTTGAACCTAAAATGTTTATATTAAAATTCATTATCATAGCCTACTGCTCTTTTCCTGAAGTAAACAATACATCTAACTGACAGAGTAAGCATATTAATCACATCCCAATGGTTATTCACAGCTGATATGGTTATGTGCCCAGTAGAGCTGGGGAGAATTCTGATGGTTCCAGTTAGTTCTTTTTCCTGTGCTGGAAACAAGATTAAGTAGAGGCCAAAACAACAAACGGAGACTTAGGAATTAAAGTGGGTTCTGCTAAAATTTTTGTGGACATAGGATCTAAAAATAGTATGTTGGCTATGTGTATTATTTTTAAGTAGAAAAAATAAGCAAAGTATAGACATCGATGTACATACACTGTACATTAAATTAAGTAAAGAAAGCAAAACAAAAATGCAAGTGATTTGAGGTTGAAGCTGTGTTGAAGATAGTATTGTAAACTGGTTCATCTCTTCAGCTGGTAGAGCCCCCAACCCTCCTAACACATAAGAAATTATATCATTAGTCAACTAATCAGGTTTCGTTTACAATAGCACAGCTATTCAAAGGAATAGCCAGCTCACTAATAGTAGCTCAAAAAGGGGGAAGTCTCAGAATGGAAGAGAAGCAAGGGAGGCTCTGGAGAGCAGACAGAAACAGACGAAGGCAGTTGCACTAAAAAGAAAGTGAGAAATAGAAAGGGAAATGTCAGGAATCAAAGGTTAAAAGAGAAAAGATCGGGGGTTTTTAAAGAAGATATAGAAAGAAGTCCCTTATGAAATGAAAAGGACCAGCGAAGATTCTGAAATTCTAACTGTATCTGAAGCTTGAAAATTCAAGGCAACAAAGAAAAGCTGTAATAGAAAGCCATTCAGTCAGTCACTCAGTCCTTCACTTAACCCCTAAAATGTGGAAGGCACCTTACAGAGCTGTGAGGGACAGAAAATGTGAGTGAGACAGGCCATCGCATGTAAGAAGCTCAGGCATCCACATATTTCCAATTTTGGATCTTCTTACGTTCTAAATGTGATTTTAATTATCGCCACATACCTTTGTTCACATTGTCGGCTAAGAAACTACAGCCTTTACATTCTCTGTAACAGCAGGTGATTTTTAACGACAGCTGCCATACTGAATGGGTACACTCATTATGGAATGAAAACATGTTTACATTTCTGATATGCTGACAGCATATAACGCAGTGTTGTTAAGGAGTACTTGGTAGATGGAGATTCTTCCATATATGGAAGCATGCATCTCCCATTCCACAGAGGAGGTGAGTGACAGGGATATATAAAGGATTTTAAAAGATAATTAAGGTATCCAAGATGGTGGATGATACTCAGGCATAATCTGTTAGACTCTCCAGGGAATAAACTTGGGCTATCAGATAACCACCACTGGAAGAGGTGAATGACTCCTGAAAATCTCTAGTATAATAACCAAGTAAATTAGAAAACTTTAAAAGCCAGAATGGGAAAAATACAGTCTCCCCCAGAGGAACTGTCAGTGTTTGGGACACTCGTATTCTTAGTGAGAAGGAGTAACCAGGGCTATGCTTAGACAGAAAGCCTCAGAAACTCACTCCCAGGCTGTCAGTGACAGACATTTGACAGGAGAAATGGAACAAGGATATGAAATTTGTATGCAACAAAGAGAGGATAGAGGGAGGAAACCCTTTCTCCTTAGCACTGTATTAAAGTAGCTACAGAGCACAACTTTTTGAGGATCTCAGCAGTGCCAGGGGCTCAATAACCACATCGTTAAGAAACTCAGAGAAAGTGTATGGGCCTCTGTACTGAAAACAGACAACAAGAATTCTTCTAGGCCAGTGATTCCAACATGTGGGCTATGACCCCCTTGGGGGGGTCACATATTCTGCATGTTAGATATTTACATTAGCATTTGGAATGGTAGCAAAATTACAGTTATGAAGTAAGAACAAAATAATGTTGTGGTTGGGGTCACTCCAACATTAGGAATGGTATTAAAGTGTCATAGCATTAGGAAGATTGAGAACCACTGGCAGACAAGAAACTGCACATTAGAACTGCGTGCAATCTTTATTGACAATATAAACCTAGCAGGAGCCAGAGTTTACTGGGAAGCAGGGACACAAGGTAAGCACTGCTTGGGGTGGAGTTAGAATGTAAATAGACTCCTGAAAGGCACCATAGAGGTATGGCCAGCATCTGTGACCGAACCTCTCACGGGACCGTGCAGAACTGTGGCAGCATCTCAGAGCAGGGGGAGGGAAGGCTGAGAGGCTTGCGGCTGCACCCAGCAGTGCAGAGGCTGCATGAAGACTCCAGATCCCCACTCACCTTTTGCCTGTTTACCTTTATTTCCTTTCTATTTAATAACCCATGTTAGTTTTGCAGACTAGCATGGTCCTTTTCATTTCTCATTCTCTCTCTTCTTTTTCTCTCTTCTTTGGTATTTCATTTCTCTTTTGACAACTTTCTCAAAGACATAAGCCAGTTTTGTTTTCGGGGACACCATGTCTCAGCCTCTTGAGGCTTAAAACTACACAGGTGATCTGATTGCATTTTTTATCTGTTTTTATTGCATACATACACATAATTTATTTCAGTAATATTTACCTATTTCCTTTTCTACCAATTAGCCTTGGCTGTTCCCCTTTCATTTCTATTGGTCTTCCTTTTCTTCCCAAGCAGCATCTGACATTGCTCTTACTGTCAGGCTGTTTTGTTTTTGTTTTTTTTTTTCATGATCCAGTTCAGTGATTTCCATTAGGATCATTTACACAAAGATGTGCTATTATAGTTAATTTTATAAATCTGTGTTTGTTTCTCAGTTTCTCTCTTAACCCGGCTATCACACAAGTAATTGGGACTCTATCATATTATTTAACAAGCTTCACAGCACAAGAACTGAGCAGATATTAATCTATTCTAAACCCTCTAAGCTAATTTGGCTTCCTCTCTAACACACATCCCAGAGATACTTGCACTTTGTAACTTTTCTTGCTTAACTCTCTCTCCTGGTTCCTCCTGGACATTTGCATATGGCTGAATCTTCTACTTCCTCTTCTAACTCAGCTCCCCTGGCTGGCAGGAAGTCCAACCACATTCACTCCCCTGATCAGTGATTGTATATATAAGCCACTTTATTGCCATCTCAGGGGACAACTGAGGAGCTATATTTACACAGCACTGGGACAAGAGATTCTCAGAACAAAGCTTGCAAGGAGATGTGGGAGATACAGAAATCAGCTTTGATTACACAATTACCTTATGCCTACATTGGGCACCTTATCTATGGCTATGTGTAACACCATGAAAGAAAACAAATATTCTCTTGAGGAAGCTAATTTAGAAGGAGATTTGAAAAAACATTAACAAGTAAACAATATTCTGATTTTTCTGACTTGAATTAAAAAAACCAACAAAGATTCAGAGTTTTCTTCCATACACTTTCATGTGGAGAATACAAAAAATATTAAATTTTTCTCTTATTAATATTTACCATATGATCACTATTGAATAAAATTACAGGGGATCATTGTTTTGACATAAGCTTCTACATTAGGTCCCAAAATATCAGGTTAAAAGCAAAGAGAAGAGTTTCACAGTTGCAAAACAAAACTACAATCACCTGACTCTTCCAGAAAGCTACAGGAGTAACATTCAGGTGTAGAAGATGATGAATCTGGAAGGAAACAAGCTAACAGGTTACAGGTAACCTGACACTAGTCAGTAATCCTCTGTCCGCACTCTGTAAGGAATGAATCTGAAATGAGCCCTTTGCTCATCTTTAGGCTCAGTTCAGTACTTCTCTGTCTATAAACCAACTTCAGCTCAGCTTTCGGAGTGCCGCTTCTGTTACATGGAATGAAATGTTACCCAGATTCCAGATCAAACTAAAGCCAAAGTAGATCTTAAAATGAAATTTGTTATCATTTTGTATTTTGACATTACTTAAATTCGTCAGAGAAAGATAGATATTTATCTGAAAAGAAACAGAATATTTCATTTCCAAAAGAGCAGGAAACCAAAGGGAAACATTTGTCTTGTACATGATTCATTCAGAATGGGAAAGGAAATTTCAGTTTTACCAGGAAGCTATCAGTTCTTGTGCTGAAGAATAGCAGGCAGTGGGAAGATAAATGAATTCTGTGTGTTTTAGAAAGAGATGGTTAGTTCTTAATGATTCAGGTCCCAGTCAAAGCCAAATCACCTCCTTCCTTAGATTAAGAAAACAATATAATTTGTTCCAGTACTATGGAAAACAATGGAAGCAAATGATTCTCCTTAAAGAAGAACCTGGAAGATCTCATACCGCACCTTTTAAATGTTACTCATTTACCAAAGAGGTCTTTTCAATTTCCCCATGCCATAAAGCACTCATTTCCTACTGAAGGTGTCACTTGGGTTCCACACACGCACCCACACACGCACGCACACACACACGCACACACACACGCACACACACACGCACACACTACCACCACCTTCACATGGCTTTAAAACATTGCCAAGCCCACTGTAAAGGACATAGAGAACTAAGCAAGCATCCTATCAGAGGTTCTGGTGTCTTCAGGAAGCCCAGGTCACTCTCAGAGTGGGATTCCTGCAGCGCACTGTTTTTGACCTCACAGAGTATCGCCATTTCCAGCCCTGCCAGCTTCTTTAAGTTTTAAGAGAACACAGAAGAGTCCTTCAAAGCTGACAGGGAAGAGATATCCTGTAGTCTAATTTCAAACTAGGTCTCATATCAGAGTCCTTTAAAATCAGTTTTTAAAGGTTTATTTTGGGATGTTCTGATAAAAACAAAATCTTCTAACACTAGTGGCTTCTGTCTGATGGATGCCACGGAGTGAATCAGGAAGTTCAAAGCAGAGGGAGAGAATTTACATTATTTTTTTTTTTTAAGGAGGCAACATGGTGAAAAATAAAACAATTAAAAATTTTAAAAAATCTTTACTTATTCTGGTGAAGACATTTCTTACATCCGTACCTTTTAAAAAATTGCTGTAAGATTCTGACTGATTATATGAAGGTGTCTACAAACAAAAGTAAAGCTTACAGTTAATGCCTTTCAATGTTGCTTTTCCCTTTACTTTAAACACATACATGTGCAGACTCACACATGCCAGGAACTCTGAAAGTCAACTATTTGACTGTACTGTATCAGTACTCTCAGTTTTAGAATAAGATGAAACAAATAGACTGGAAAGAAAATCCACGTTCCAGTGCATGTCACCTGGTAGTTGGAGAGGGCTAAGTTTCTATTTGGATGGTAATGGCAAAGGAAACACAGCCAGACAGATATTTGCCTGGACTGTGGAACTGAATCAGACTTGAAGCTGAAAGCTGATTTACCTATTAGGTAACACAGGCTTGTGACTCAGCATCCTTGAACATATTTCCTCTTCTGTGAACGAGAAAAGCTGCTCGTACAGACACTACATGAGGAGTAAACATGTATCAGCCAGCCCGTGATCACTTAGACAAATTCCCGAAGAACAGCTTTAAAGAAGTGATTTCCTTTGGCTCAAGGTAGCAAAGGTCTCGGTTCGCTTGGTTTCGATCCACTCTTGCAGTCCAAGGTAAGGCTTAGCATCATGCTGAAGGGCATGGCAGAGCACAGCAGCTCACCTCAAGGTAGTCAAGAGGCAAAGAGAGACAGGCAGAGTGTCAGGACAAGATACAACCTCTAAGGACATTCCCATGGCTTACTTCTGTCAGTGGGAACCCCCAACTCTGAAAATGTCCATTACCTCCCAGTAATATCATAAAATGATGAATTCATTAGAGGATTCATCCAGTGATTAGGCTAGAGTCCCCATGATCCTATCATCTCTCAAAGACTGGAACAACTCTGAAACCAGACTTTGACATGTGCAGGTTTTAGAGGTCATTTTGTGTACAAATAGTAACAGTATACAGGGACAAATTGTGCCAGAAGATTGCACCCCAAGTTCGTCAATGTGCGCTAAGGGTTATTCTGAACTTGTGGTGATTTAAAAGGAACAGACAAAAGAAAAACTCCTGCCTTCCCTCTGCTCACATAAAGGTATGTGAGTTCATACCGTTATGAATATGAATATGAAATATTAAAGGTATATGAATCATAAAAGGGTCCTCCCTACCCACCAGGTCAGAGTAATATATGCTCCCAAGCCTGATGTGCATTTAACCAGGATGGATGTCTGGTGACAGTCATTAATAATAACAATTAACAACAGCAACTCTCTATACATATAAGTGTTTGTTCTGGGATAGGCCCCTTCCCTTACCATCCTAGACACTTCAGCTGGGGCCCCATAATTTAGACTGACACATGACAGATTAACAACAGAAAAGCAAGCCTTTATTAGTATGTGCATTGTGTATACATGCTGGGAGTACCCAGCAGTGAGCAATACTAACAGTTTAGGTTTGTATTTAGCTTTGCATATCTCTTAAAAGAGAAAGGGAGTTTTTAGAGAGAGGATGAAACAAAGGAGCAGGTCTTTGTTTGGAGACAGGTTGCATTTGAGAGAGGGATCTACAAGGAGAATGAATAAGAGATAAAGGGTACTTGCTAGAGGTTGTGATGTATATTCCTGTGACCTCTGTGTCAGCCGGTAAAGATTTAGAACTTTCTGTAGTGAGAAACTAGGGGCCATGGTAATAACCTTCAAATCTTGGTTGTCCCTAGGGCCGCACTCTGCCAGGCTGGCCCAGTTCCTCAAAGCTCCATGCTCTGCCTTCCATGAACAGCACCATTAGCCACCAGCTAGGGAAACAAATGCCCAAAGCATGAACAGGGGTTAGGGGAGGCAGTGGCATAGAAACCACGAGGCCACACTTTTTCTAATGGGGCAGGATTTTATGGGATGGCTCAGTGCTCCCCAGATGGTATTGACCTTAGCTGGAGCTAACACATACAAGGTGACTTCCTTGAGTTCACAGAATCTTAACTGGACTTGCTGGGCTCCTCTTTATATGTCTGTGTTCTTGGGAGACTTTCATCCTAATGACCTCCTTCCCACAGATTGGTCACATTTCTTTACAGAATGGCTCCATGGACTAAGAGAGTAAAATCAGAAGCCTCCACCTAAAGATGTTGTCTCAGACACAGTAATGGCGCCATTACCCACTGAGCAAGCATGTTGGAAAGCCAGCCAAAGGGCACAGTAAGATGGCACATGCTAATCCCAGCACCCGAGAGACAAAGGCAGGAAGATCTCTTTGCATTCCAGGACAACTTGTTTATGTAGTGAGTTTCAGGCCAGGCCAGTTAATCAAAGCTACGTGGTGAGACCCTGTCTCTAAATAAAGAAATAAATAGAAAAGGAAGGAGAGGGGGGAGAGAGAGGAAGGGAGAAAGGGAAGGAGGAAAAGAAGTGGAAAAGAAAAGAAAGCAGTCAAAAGTCAAGGATGGGAAAGAGATGAGATTTCCTTTTTTGGAGGGAGATGTGCCTTCAAACCATGTCCAGGAAGAAAGGCAAATGATAGGCAGTGTCTTGGCAGACTAGTTACAACAGGATTACCTGTTACTTTTCCACTTTCTTCTTTCTGCTCGTGTGAGTGGCTACACAGCCATTTGGTTTCACTTACACAGCTCTATGCATACCCTCAATAGAAACATCATTCTACCTCTCCTCTGGGAGCTGAAACAATGCAATTGCTGAAACAGGGCACATATGTTCAGAAATTCTAATAATAAGAAAATACCATACAAATAAAGCATTTCAGTAGTTGTGGAAGATAATACTGGAAATTGTGTGCTAAGAATATGAACTATCCATTTAATTCACTCTCCACACAGTAATTACTCCCAACTTCAGAGAACAGAAGGAGCAGGTTCTGGAAGGAAGGTCATGTACTGTACAGGTCAGATGAGCCCTGGAGAGTGTACGGAGGTGGGTGGATTTCCACGGGAGACCCAGCCAGCCACACACACACACACACACACACACACACACACACACACACACACAC
>NW_026585742.1:2892555-2895968 GCF_907164565.1 Psammomys obesus
ACACACACACACACACACACACACACACACACACACACACACACACAGTATTCTACAGAGTCAGGAAGCCGCAGGAGTGGGGTCATAGGGACACGTGACCAGGAATGATGGTCTCCACATATTCTTCAGTGCTAATTATACATCAATGTACCTGAAAGAAGTTGCTGCCTCATGACATCTACCTTGTCTTTCCCCTTCGATATGTTCATAAGCCATTTGTGGAATCCCCCCAAGCAACATAACCTAGTATTAATAAAGGAGGATTTTCCACTAACCTTATAAATTTGACTGTACCTGGTGGGGGAACAGGAAAACAAACAAACTGTGACTAAGGTTGTCAAATGGCAGCTTGTAAACCTTGCCTTCACTGTGCAGGAACTAGTGCTTTTGGTGTTGTTAAAGCGGCAACTTGTAAATTTCTGTCTCCCTTAGAACATAACAATGGAACGGAAGGTGCTGCTTACAAGGAACATATAAATTTCAGTCTCCACCACAGGAAAATAAGCTCTGATTACACTCCATAGTTCATACACCTCAGGTACTTCGGTGCAGATTTGCGCTTAATGAGTTGCTTTTGCAGCCACAGAGAATGGAATTCACACGTTGTTATTTAACTTTTTCAGGAGTGTATTTTTCCCCTGACTCTTTCGCCACCCCCTATCTCAAAACACAACATGAGCAATAGGGTTTATGAACATCACCACACGCCTCTTCCTGTATCGATGATTAACGCAATTTTAAGCATTGTTCTTGGGGCCTTGCGGTGCCACACACAATGGTAGAGAGTGACACAGCTTTAGGCTGTACATTTCAAACTACTGCTATTTATGCAGTTGGGAGTATGATAGGCTTTTTAAAAGGTTGATAATACATAACATTAGTAGCATTTAATTTCTGTTTGCTGTTGAAAAAAGTCCTTGATTCCTAGCATTTTCATAAGTGCACCTCTGAGAAGGTCAGAGGCAGTGGGTTTGATAATTTTGTCATTTTTACAAACAAGGTTTTAAAGAGTTATTCTGGATGTAAAGGGTAGGGACTTTGGAAAAAAGTGCTAAGGTTTATTCTGCAGTCATAACACCATGAAGGAAGCAGGAGTTTCCAACTCAATAAAAATGTAAGGATGTCCTAAGAAGAGATGTTCTAATAGAAGATACGAAATCTCATACTAAAGACTATTCTCAGAACAAAACACAGGTGCACACAGCATAGAAGGAACCAAAGACCTCTGGACATCTGAGGACAAACATCTTAGCACTTACAATTTCTTATCTAACAGTTTTCAAGTAAGTGATATGTATATGAAAACAATAAAAATTACAGAAATACACTGGAAAATGGGTCTCCTGCTGATGTTATGATCTGATGTACAGTGTTTACCCCCCCGCACATAAGCATGTCTTATCCTTAAAATCTGTGACCACAAATAATAACTACAGTCCATTTTTTTTACTCAGTATCACAGAGATAATTCTACATAGAAACATTCTTTGTGATATCTTAATTGTACTATAGAGACTATAAACTATGAATATCAAATAATTTATTCACAGAATCCCCTACATCTTGGACACTTAACACTGTTTTAAATCATGTGTTGGTAAATGCAATGCCATAATAAATATTTGTTGCGCGTAGATTCTTGGAAACATATATGCCAATATTTCTAAGGCAAATGACAACAAAATGCAAAGGTAAGTCAAAGTATATATGTATCTCAACATTTACAGGGAACTGAATTTCCAAAGATAACACTCAAATGCATGCTCCTTTTTATGCTGCCAACATACCCGCTAAAGAAAGAATCACAAAATTATCGCAGGTTTATCATTAATTTTCTGTTAAATGATACCTTCATACTTTAGTAGAATGAGGGCAAAATTAATTTTTTGCTACTGAGCATAGACATTAATAATAATTATAATTAATAATTAGTATTGCTGCTACAAATTCAAGGCCATTCCACGACCCATGTCACATTGTTCCATAACCTTAACTGGTCAGACACATCTTTAATTTGCAGATTTCCTTAGAACATGGATTATTTGCATTCTGCAGACGTCTTCAAAAAGCCATTCGCAAGTGCATATTTCATGGCTGAATATTTTTACATAACATCAGCTGGAGCCCATCATTCTAGCATTCTTGCCAAGTGTCACAACCTGCTCTATTATATCAATAAGCAGCTTCAATTAGTCATTTTCTCCCCATGGTGACGACAGCTAGAATAGCACACAGCAGTCTGATGAAGTTTGTAATATGAAGTGGAGATGAGGGTATTAAAAATAAGGCAATGCAAAATTAGAACAGCACACAAAAATATCCTATCTCCTCACTAGTCATTTGGAGAGCCAACAACATTTCAGATATTGAAGAGTAAATACAGAAATTCAATTACTTTTGAAGAAGATTAATAAATAAATTTGTCATAGGAACACATTTTTTGACCCAGAAAGAACACTGGTTTTTTACTAATTAGTCATTAGGTGCTATCTTAAAAGACCACCCCCCAAAAAAGAATAAACTAAAACAAAGTCCAAGTCTTAAATAGAATAGCAAAATGAAAATAAATGCCCATGATAAATGCTACTTTGAATGCATTGCACAACAATAAATACATTAAAAGGCATAACATCAGTGACTCTCCCTCAAGATCTATGTGTAGCCTTGACCTTCTCATGTGGTTGCCTGGATCACAGAGCTTGCAGCCAGGCTCACTTCTCTGGCAGAGCCTCCTGAAGGCTTACCTCTCTCTTATCTCTTTCAGTCCCCTCTACATACAACAGCTAAAATAAACATTTTAAATTATGAATCAGATCACATTGTTCCTTTCCCGTTAGGCTTCCAGTGGTTTCTATCACAGTTAAATCTGGCTGGCAAGGCCCTACATAATACAACTGTGCCAGCTACCCAGCTCTGCTCTTTTCTTCTCCTCTCCACTTTGGCTTTTGTCAAGCAGGCTGTCAACTCAGATCCTCAGATCTTGTTGGTACTACTTGCTGGAGGACTCACTGCCATCTTCGCAGGCATCCCTCCTTCACTTCACTGGTCCCCAGATATTATCTCACTAGAGAAAGATTCATGAACTAATCCTTAGAAATGCATGCTAGTCTATTTTCCCTATACCACTTAACTTTACCTAGCACTTGTTTTTGTTATATAAAATATATATTATTTGATATATATATATATATATCAATCATTCGCAAGTGCATATTTCATGGCTGAATATTTTTACATAACATCAGCTGGAGCCCATCGTTCCAGCTGATTATATATATATATATATATATATATATATATATATATATCAGTCAACTTTCAGAATGAAATTTCCATAAAGGCAAAACATACAAACACATACACACATTATATATAAGGTATATACATATATACACATACACATACACACATAT
>NW_026585742.1:2896368-2901605 GCF_907164565.1 Psammomys obesus
TATATATATATATATATATATATATATATATACTATTGTTGTGAATCTCTGGCTGAGGAAATAGCATTGACCTAATTTGGCTGAAATTCATTTGATTCAGTGTTTAATAGGTTCTTATTAGATGTGAAGTTCTAGAAGAACAGATTGCAATGTCTACCCCTTTCTCAATGTGGAGTTAGAAAGTTAAACACAATTTGGAAGAAGAATGATTAAGATACAGTTTAAAACATTAATAATGAGAGGCAATGAGTAGGGTGAGCAATGTCAGGAACCCTGAGAAGATTCTTGTGCTGGCTGAGAGAGTAGAAAGTAGGTTCAAGAAAAAAGAAGGCCCAGCCCCCATCCAGACATTTAAATCACCCACTCTAAGGCTTGTGGAGCATCAAGGGAGAGGGGTGCTGAGCCAGGAGACTGGAAGAAGAGCTATGCTGCAACTAATCTTCCAGGTGGGTCACAGCCTGGACCTCGCAGCATCTTTGGTGGACTGGCAAATTGTCAGAACACAGTTCACGAATGCAGTCCTGTGAGGGCAATTCTGAGTTGAGAAAAACTTGAGAGAAAACTCCAAGAAAACAAGACAGGAATCTTGTGACCCCAGCTTCTTCAAAAAGAGGGTTGTTTTTGGAACGTGTCTTTCTGTGCCTCCCAGGTGTAGCTGATAGGAGCGAGTGTCCTTCAGATGCTGTTATTCTGAGGCCTCTCTGGAAAAACATGTTTTTGCCACATGTGGCTTGTCCTTGTTTTGAACACCTTGCTCATGTGGTTCTCTTAATTCTCAGAGAATAAACTGCCTTGTGCTCTGAACAAAGTTGGCTGTTGTGTGAGACTTTAGTCCACCTGAGTTCTGCTCTCCCAGTTCATACTGCCAACCAGAGTGGTTGACAGGAAATAACAGAGAGCAGAGGTCGGAGAATTCAGAATGCATTATGTACATGTATACAATAGTTAGAGAACAAATTTAACTGATACAGAGAGAGAAAGAGAAAGAGTAGGATGAAGATCTGGAAACAAAATCAAGAGGTGAAAGGCATTCTGGGTAAGAGCACAGCTGATAGCAAACCACGTTATTACCAGTGTTCTCCAAATCCCAGGCACAAAGCCCTGGTGTCCTTTGGTCCTCACTGAATGAACCAAAAAGAGTTTTTTTCTTTTTGTCTTCATTCTTGTTTACTCATTCTAAAATTCATCGAGAAAGTACAAATTCAGCAGCATTTTAGAAACACCTTTGTAATACCTGATAGTCTGCATAGCATCATTTATTTTTGTGTTTCTGCTTAAAGTTTTCCTCTTTTATTTATATGTAAAGAATTTTTTTATGAAATAACATATGAGTTGGTTTGTACACTAACTTATATAAGTAAAATCAAGTAGGTTGCTTCTAAGTCCAGCATTCAGTCAATCACAGATGTGGTGGCTGGGACATCTTGACAGAGAGAGGCCACTGTTAGAATCCTTGGAGATGGCTCTAAGTCCCATTTCTTGGAAACATACCCTTTGCCTGTAAATGTGTTATGCTTCTTATTTTCAGGGCCCCATGAAATATGTCTTCAGTTTCATCATTCAATTCAATTGGAAAGCTTAAGGCAAATGCTTGCTACAAAATGGGAAGGGCAAAAGCACAGCCAATTTTGAGGGGTATGCTGTTGCACTTGTTTGATAAAAGGTTGAGTGTAGGCAAGAGATAAATGACACAGGAAACATCCAGATGGGGTAATCTGAAGATTATCTGCAAAGGTGTGGCCATGGTGAGGGGGAAGTAGCATTGAACAAAATACCTGGTGACAAGGCATGCAGCTGAAAATGTCCAAAGCACAGGGTCCAGGTGGGGTGGAGGTTGGGGGGAGATAAATGGGAGACACTTAACCAACAAAAAGGGTTATTTTCAAGTATTCAAAGTGCTTGCTGGGCAATAATCCACTCCTTGCTAGTCCATAGCTATATGCCTCCTACAGGCAATCACAGTCACACTGACTAAAGTGATAACCCAACTGCCATTGAGAAGGCCTGTGTTTCTCAGGCACACCCAACTAGTCTTTATCAATACAATGGGTTAAAGTAACAACATCAGTAAAGTAACAAAGTGGATATGGAGATCAATAAGCCAACCCCACTAAGCACAGTGTTTGCCTACAGTAAACATAGGTGTTTGGGGATGAGAAGAGATCCTATCAGCATCAGAACAGTCAAGATAAATCTGTAGAGGAAAAGCTTATGTTGTGGGACATCTTCATTTAAGTTCTGTTAATACTTATCTGATTTGGCAAAAAAGAGAAGCAGCCACATGTCATTATGTCTTACTGATGAACTACGAAAGGCACACAAGGAGAAGCGTCATCTTTGCTGGTGGTGTTCATTTAGAGGCAAAGAGCTCCTAGTGAAATGGTACTTCAAGCAGGCAAGACCGACATGAAGAGTGACAGAAATCATCTAGGAAGAGATGGAAAGAGTTCTAAGCTGAAATGCTCACCAGGTGAATGCCCAGGACAAGGTTAGACTGCTAACCCTTTTCTATTCACCATGCTACTGGTGGATAGAAAAGGTACCTGGGTGTGGGAGAGCTTTGGTGAGGAACAGAGAGCATTTACTCACAGAATCTGGAATTTGAATGGCATCGATGATAGGGGGCATCCCTGGCCCTGGAAGGGGCAGAGAAAGACAAGTACCATGACGGCTTGCTGAGGCGGGAGCTGAAGCGAGACTATGCTTGCCTAGCATGCACAGCACCCTGAGTCCCACCCTCAGCGCTGTGTGAAACCACCGGCTTCGGCTGTGCAAATGCAGGTCCAGGGTTCAGAAGTTCAGAAGTCTAAGATTGTCTTTGCCTAACTCCAAGGCCAGCTGGGCTGCATGTGACAGAGAAAGGCAGTCACTGTAGGGTCCCTAGTCAGGGACTACACAAGAAGAACAGACTTACAAGCCTCAGTTTCACTATTTTGTTATTGAAATTGTTTATGCAATGTCACACAAATTTTCTGGCAGAGAACCATATAAACACATGTTCATTCAATAACTCATTCATTCATTAAGATATTTATTTAGCGCCTAAATATATACTAAAATATAGTGGGACTGTTTTATTTTTTATATCAAGAAGAGAAATATTACAATGATTCTCCTCTATCTAGCTAATGCTATGCCAATCATCAAGAGGTATATTGTAGGGAGGAGGTAGAAAGAGAACTGAGGAGGTGGGCCTAAACTTAAGAAGGCTTGGAGAGACATTCAAATATTTTTAATTAAAAAGTTTTCTGCTGAGAATAGATAGCCTTTGAAAGCTTGTGTAAACTAAATAAATTATATGAAAGTATATTAGTGCCATTATAGCTTTAAAAAATGACATTATAACTTCTAAATACCAAAGAGTTTTGAATGTCAAATGCCCCCATCCCCTAAAAACAAACAAACAAAAAACAAATGACATAAAACACTATGAACTGTCCAGCATATTCCAGACCAGAACAGTCTGCTTTAAGACACTCACTCCCTACTCTTGGCAGTGACACCTTAAGTGCTCAGGCTTCCCTTTGCCTTCAGAGACTCCTGCTTACTGTAGACCTGAGGAGACACGAATGTCCACGTGGGGCAGTTTGAGAAAGGGGGAAAACGGTTACCAGGCAACACTAACTTTCCCAACTCAGGCCCTGATCATGCCAGGACATTACAATGTAATAATGGTAATTTAATAATGCAGCTGGTCAGCCTCTGCCCACAGTAGAAAGAGAGCACAGGAAAATAAATGAGGTTCGCACGCCAAAAAGAGGCAAACTTCTCCAGGCGGTGCCTGCAGCAGGGAGATACCTGCTAATAAAACACGGCTTGTATCTCCATTCATTATGCAGGAAACCAGCCTCAAAAGGAATTCTGCAGAGGTGAAATTCTGAAAGTGGAAATAAATAAACTTACCTGCCATGGTGGGGTCTCTGAGAATGGCTTGGGCTTACTCTCCACCGATAACCCTCCAGGATGCAGTAAAGGCTCCTTAGATGTCAAGGGAGGTAATTATTCCTGACTTGCAGGGGCACATTTGCTGGATAAACTGGCCTCCTCAACTCATCCTTTCCGTGTGGGCACCTGACACAGAAACTGTTTAAAGTACATAGCGTTCTCTCTGGTTTCTGTCCTAACAGAGAAACAAAAGTGTGCTCCGAGTGCTTGGCCAAGCAGGCTGGCCAAGTATTAGATGGGGACCCATTATCTTTGACCTTCCTGTCTTCACCTCTTCGGATTTGAAGAAAAATCCTCAGAAACTACTTCAGGTAAGGTGATACAGTGTCTCAGAGGTGTCTGCTTCCAAGAGAAAGCCATTGTTTTCGCAGTTTAAAAAATTACATGAGCTGAAGCTAGTGATTTCTTCTGTCTTTTTCTTTTTTACGTTTAAATTGGCCTGTTATCTGCTCAAAGGTTTAACCTACAAATACTAGAAGCCTAGCTTATCTGGCCATGTTATGTTTTTTAACAGGTTACTCATTAGCCATTTCCATTTCTTCCCAGACTCTCTTCTTCAATTACCAAGACAGCCTTAGCATTTCTCCATCTTACATTCTTTAGAGAACAGTCCTGACAGGTGACTGTCACCAGTGATCGCTTCCAAAGCCAGCGATGAAATGCCAGAGGAGGGACAGTTAATTAAAACTGCGGACTCCATTTTGCATTCCTTCATAGTCAATAAATACACACCTGAAGATGCCTGTCTGCACATGATGCAGCAGGTAGAAGGTTCCCTCTTGAGCAACATTTGGTTGTTAAAAATCAGAACCTATCAGCGTTAACTTTGTAAACTTCTTGCTTCATTGATTGCAGAACTCATGCAGCTCGGGCAGCATGGGAGTCTGATATTTAGATCTACTGAGAAGGTGTTTTTAAGAAGTAAAGGTCTGGGGCAATAGCTCACTTGGCAAAGTTTCTGCTATACCAACATGGGGACCTGGGTTTGATCCCCAGAACCCACATAAACTGTCAGCCATGGTTGTGTGGACTTGTAATCTCAGTACCAGGGAAATAAAGGCAGGTGGATTCGTGGGGCTTATTGCCATCTAGCACACTGAAGTGACAAGCCCCTGGCCAGGGAAAGACCACATCTCAAGAAACAAGATGATGGCTCCTGAGGAATGACACTTGAGGTTAAAGTCTGGCTTCCACATACAGGCACAGAGGATGTGTACCCAAAGACATGAACATACATATGTGTCTACACACACACACACACACACACACACACACACACACACACACACACA
>NW_026585742.1:2901615-2967778 GCF_907164565.1 Psammomys obesus
ACACACACACACACACACACACACACACACACACACACACACACACAATGTGTTCTGGAAATAAGTCAAGGAACATGTTTGCTATCTACAGGTAACTGCTGGGATTAATCCCGTGTGACTATTCTGCACAGGCTTGCCTAAACTCTTCTTTCTCACTATTTCCTTACAATCCCAGCTAACTACAGAGCTGCTTCAGGAAGACATGGTGGAGTGCAGCAGTTAAGAGCACGGACTCTGGAAGCAAATGCAGCACCTTCCCGCCCTGTGCTCAGGCAACACAATGAACAGGACACTGAAGGCGCTAGATCCTTTTTGGTCCTGCTGGGTCCTCATCGGAAGCAGAGGCCACCCATCTGTAGGGCAGGCGAGAGGAGGAAATGACAGAACATGTAGAACCTTAAAAGGCAACTGGGCCTTCATGATGATTACTAAATAGAACTTGTTTATTGTAGTTGATACTATCTTAATGTGACAGTTGTATCCCCTAGAAGAGCCTCATAACTGAAGACCGTTCATACATTTGATACACAGTAGTCTGCCCTGGGGACACATGTTTCAAACTGCTAGTGGATGACTGAAACTTCAGACAGTTCATATACACTATGGTTTCCTCTGCATTCCTTTCTCACTCAACAGAGAAGCATTTTATGCCTTTTCCTTGGCATATGTGAATTGACAGCATTGACTTGTCTTATGCTTTCTGGCGAATATAAACAATATTAAAGGTGAATTGAAAGGACTCCCCCAGGAGACCTGAGAACTGAGAAGGCTCCTAAGTGACCCAAAAGGCAGGTAGCATATAAAATATGGATACACTGCACAGACGGGTGATTTGTATCCTAACCGACGTGGAGATTTCTACATAGCACTTAGAAGAGTGCACAGTTCAAAACTTACAAGGTGTCCGTTTCTGGAATTTCAGATTTCACATTTTTAGATAATGGATGGTGAGGGTATGTGAAACCCCAGAAGATGACAGCATTGGTCAGGTTAGGATTACTCCATTCATTTACATATTGTGTTATTCATCATAATAATTAATAGAGGGCATTTCAGAGTCCCATACTTCTGAATGCTAACACTTATTTTTATTATAGGCCAGTAAGGGAAAGAAAACAAAGGGAAACGAAGGTCTGGAATCTTTCGCAATGCTGCCAGCTCTTCTGGCCTTGCTTGTGAATGAACTCAATGTGAGTTCAACCGCACTTCACCGGCTGCATTGGGAAAGCCCCTGACTTATACAGACGTGTTTGCTTGGGGCCTTAAGGCTTGTTTTCACAGTTTTATCCCTGGTAGAACTTGATAAAACTGACAACCCAGCGATTTTTATTAAATTCTGTTCAATTCCAGCATTAAAAACAAAACATATATAGAAATCACAGTGGCAGTGGCTAGTTAAATTTTCTAGTAGATGCCAAAAACAATAAAAGGATACTGAAATGACCTTTTTTTTTTTTTAACATAGCCAACAGCATGTGGCCTAATTATCCAACTACGTGAAAAATCATGTGGATTTTTTTAAACCCGAGTATGAGAGTTTGATACGCATAATTTGGAACATAAATGGTTACCTCACTGTGGTGTGCAGAACTGTCCAAGCTTAAATATAAGCGTTTATAGCTCCTCTCTTTTCCTTTCTGATTCATGGACAAAGTGGTGAGTGGGCAGCCCGGTACAAGGTTGATATTGGTCTACTGGTAAGCCACGGATGAATACAAGTGAGGAAACACCACTATACCAGCCACGGATGAATACAGGTGAGGAAACACCACTGTACCAGCCACGGATGAATACAGGTGAGGAAACACCACGGTACCAAGGGTTCTCTGTTATTTCTGCCCGTGCTCTGAAGGCTGCATCACTACATACACCCTTTACAAGTACGCAAGGCGAAGCTGGACGGGGTAGTGCCTTGGACCACAGAATAGTATCAGAGCTGGTTCTTGGTTGCCTCCACTCCTCCCCTCTTCTTTTCCGCTTTACATTTTTATCCATAGACATTTTCCTTTGCTTTTGAGATAGGGCTTTCACCATGCTGCTCAGGCCAGTCTTGAACTCACTGGTGTAAGTGATCTTCCTACCTCAACTACATGTACCCCCACACCCAGATTTCACATCACTCCCTGAACTCCACTCTCATGCTTTCTCATTTCTGTTGAACTAGGATACGCTGAGAAGAGCAAAGCAGAGAGTTCTCACCTCATCACACAACTGTAGCTTTGAAAAATGTCTATGTTTTGTTAGCAAAAGTGCAGTTGCTAATAGAGGCTCCTTTCCTAGCTCCTGGCTAGGGCGTTCCCTGGGTACACACAACTGCGTTCTCAGTTTGCCCATTCAGACTTTCTGTGGTTGTCAAGTCAGCTTTTCCAGTTCTTTTAACTGTGCTATTTCCCTGTTAACATTTCATTCATTACACTGTCCCATAGTCCCTCTGTCTGGGTGTGGCACATATTTCTGCTAAAGAGAAGAAAGTAAATCTTAACAGTTAGTGCCTACCTCCTTTGTACTTGTCCCTCTAACATCCACCCACTGACTAGCAACTACTCTGTGTGACTAGGTAGCCATTCTTCCTATGTTAAAGTACAGACCTCAAAGAATTAGCTTGCAGAAACAAATGATAAGAGCATACTTACAGATAAGCCCAAATATCTTTTAACAAATGTGTTCAGGGGTGGTTTGTGTAGTAGGTACCCCTTATCCAAGCTTTTGACCTCTGTAGCTTCAGGTATCTGTTGTCAACTATCCACCAAAAATATGAAATACAAAGTTCCAGAAGTAAACAAGGTTCAAACGGTGGGTTTTTTGAACATCCTGAACACATGTAATATCACCATACTCACTCTCACGTGACATACAAATAATATTATATAGTGTATCCATACTGTCTATGCTACTTGAACATTAGTAACTTCTTGGTTATCAGAACAAGTGTTGGGGCACTGCAATGTTTCTGCTCAGGAAACCCTTGCATACTAGCTCAATGCTTTGCTCCAATGCCTATGTTATTTATCTGAGTTCAGCTCTTCAGAGAGACAATGAATCATCTCACGGCATCACAAGAAGGACGGATTAGTACAGGGAAATCTCCTGAGAGACACAGTATTTACAGAGCAGTTATAATACTGTATTACTCCACTGTGTACATATGTATACACATAGGATTAAACAGCAGCCATAGGACTTGGCATTGTCTACAGTTTGAAGTATTTGCTAGGGGATCTTGGGCTGCATCCCTTACAAATTAGGAAAAGTGATTTTTATATTATAATAACAAGTTTTCAATACAGCGAATTAGATTAATCAATGAAAGTATATCAATATAAAGAAATATTCTGCAATTAAAAACTACCAATAGTTCATGACATAAACATTCATACTTTATTTTAGCCAAAAGGTAAGAAATGATAGTATATTTACAGTGTTGTAAACTGAAAGTGTTAATTTGTATGTATAATAATCCAGGTTTAAAAAATTGGACATATGGAAAGAAAAAATGATTTTAATAGAACTAAAGTATAGGACACATGTACAATTATCAAATGTATACCAGTAGCATTGAAAAATGAAGAGAACAATGAAATTTTTAGTGCTCAAAACATGCAAAATAACATATCAATGTATAATCAACATAAATTAACAATACATAGTAAATTCTTCTATCTAGTATGTTTCAGAAATCTGGTATGTACTTTGCACTTACAGCACATTCTTCGATCTTGCCACATGTTACATGCTCAAGGACCACAGGTGGCCAGTGCCTGAAGGACTGGCTATCCTGTCTGTGCGTCAGGCAAAGGTGTAAAGAATCAGCACCAGGCTTCTTCCCTTCTCTTTCCTTTCTGACAATTCCCACGCCTACCTTCATCCCCGACACACACTACTCTGCAATGAGAACAGGCTTTATATGTTCCGCATATCTGAAATACCCTTGTGCTCCTTTCCTTTGCAACCCACAGGCTGAACACTTCCAGAGCTGGGAGATGGCTAGCCTCCCTTGCCCTCCTTTCACATTTCCTTTGGACGGATACCCAGCCAGGTGCTGGGCATGAGTAAGCATCAACTGCCTCATGTGCGGGGTAACCGGGACCCTGCTCTCCAGGCGTACAGCCTGGAATCCATCAGGTCTCAGCACTGTGACAGAAGCTGATAGGCTTGTGGGAGGACATGGAATGGGGCCAGAAACTGCTTAATTTGAGGTTAATTAAATAGTGATGACAAGCCTTAATCTCCAGCTCGTCGTCAGATTGTAAACACTGACTGCAGCTGCAGCAATCTGCAGTGCGCCTGTGGAGAGAGATCTGGACCAGAATGAAATGAGTGAGGATGAAGCTAGGACGAGGAGTACCTGGGAAAAAGAGATCTAAAGGAGAGCAGGAACACACTGAAGCTGCTTTCTATACGGCACTACTGAAAGAGATAAAGTCTGTCTCACACACACTAGGAAACTGGAAGAAACAAGGGTGGAGATGCAAAATTGTCCCTTGGAAAACCTGCTCCCATTGGCTGCTGGTGGACATGTACAAACATCCCGGACTGCAGGGCATGCGCTCAGGCTCTGGACACGTGGGCAGGCAACCATCAGCTGAGATACTTGAGAGAGGGGGATATAAAGGCTGCAAAGGGTGGGGAATGACGAGCCGAGCGGTTGACCGCTTCACAGGGAACTTGCTGCTTCTCAAAGTACTTTAGACAGGGGATATTAGTCTCTCCGTTTTAAAGACTAGACAGAATTCAAGTAGAACACATGAGTCATGAAGAGGATATAAAGCTAATTGTTTTCCTAATTTTAACTTCTGTCACAGATTTTTCTTGTTTTGTGAATGGCAGACAATTAAAAAAAAAAAAAAAAAAAGGAGTGATGGTTTAAAATCCCCTGTCAAGCTCTGCCATTTCAAGGTGGGCTGTTTTTACTGTAGAGAGTTCTTAAGAGGAATAGACCTGATCTGGCTAACTCAGAAGTGCCTTTTTCAAAAACGTTTTTATTAGTTCTTTTACAATTTCAAGCAATGCATTTTATAATTTGGATTATAGCCCCACCCCCAAATCCCCCCAGATACTCTCCATCTCTCTTCCTACCCAGCTCAATGTGTACTTATTCTCTCTGTCTCTCTTTCTCTCTTCATCCAGTTTCTATGAGGCCTGCCTTGGAGTGTCCATAATATATTAGGTGTGATATATCATAATATATCATAGTGTGATGTTTTTCATTTGCAAGTTCCTTATAGTAATGCTTTAATAAAAAATAAATTTAAAAGACTAGAATGCCGAATTTCAATGAAATGCCCCACCTTGTAATCACTTGTACAAGATGGGTGGAACCCAGAACGCTTCCTGCAAATCTAAACTGTATGAGTTGTGCTGGCTGGAGCTGAGAGGCAGGACTGAGGAAGTGATGCATGTGGAATGACGGCTAAGTTCACGGAGAAAACCGAAGAGGAAAAACAAACAGAGCTTTAGAAAATCAGTAAAGAGAAGGCTGCTGGTCAGAGGAAACAGATGGCCTAGGAAAAAAGGTAGAGGGCTTTGTGTTTTAAGAGAGACTCCAAATATTATCCTGCCTACAAGAAGTGCAGGGATAATGAGGGAACAGAGATTGAGGCAAAGTCCAACCAATAATTGACCCGACCTGAGACCCACCCCATGGTAGAGAGCCAACCCCTGACACTAATAATGATACCCTGCTATGCTTGCGGACAGGAGCCTAACTTGACTGTTGTCTGGGAGGCTCTAGACAGCAGCAAATGGAAGCACATGCTGGGACTTGCAGCCAAGCATAAGGCAGAGCTCCAGGGCTCTTGTGGAAATGGTGGGGAAAGATGGAAGGATCTGGAATGGACAGGAACCTCATAAGAAGGCCAATAGAGACAACTAACTTAGTCCCATGGGGGCTTTCAGAGAGTGAGACATCAACTAAAGAGCACACATCATCTGGACCTAGGCCTCCTTCACACGAGTAGCTGATGGGCAGCTTGGTCTTCCTTTGGGATGACTGGCGAATGGAGGGGTGCTGTTTCTAACATGGATCTATTGCCTGCTTTTGGATAACTCTCCCCTGGCAGGGCTGCCTGGCCTGGCCTCAGGAGATGAAGATGAAGAGATGCTCAGTCCTGATGTCACTTGATGTTCTGGGGAGGGTTGATGGGGGGCGGGGCTCTTCTAGGGGGAAAGGGAGAGGGGAAGAGGAAAGGGAGGACTGGGAGGAAAGGAGAGAGGGGGCACCCTTGGGATGTAAAATAAATTTTAAAAAAGAAAAATAAATTAAAAAAATAAAGAGAATATCTCTGAGTAGGCCTTTCATGGTCCCACTTCCTCATTCTCGAAGACACAGCCTGGGGCTAATTTTCTTCCTGTAGTGCTGCCCTCTCAGGAACTCCTGTTAAGACAGGAATCTGACATGGTGGTAAAAGGAAATAAACTGGGAGGGAGATGGACACCTCAAGGGGCTGGCCACACTGTTACAGATGATAAGAAATGAAGGTATAGAAATAAGGATGTTAACCTGAAATGAGAGAAAAGTGGAAAGAGCCAGGGCAACTGCTGTTGATGGATATAAAGCCTTAACTCATTTATCCTTTCCAGAAACCTTTTGGAACAAGGAAAATGTTTATTCACCCATTTTATCCCTGGTTTTGTGATAATGGCTAGAGCAATAACAATGGGCACAATTATTCTATCAGGTGCAGAGACTAACAGGGATAGCCCTTTACTACTAATAAAATAAAATCACACAGAGTGGAAAATTATGATAGCTGTTCCAAATAATGTGTCCGCTAAATGTTATGATTATGCACAAGACAGAGGATGAGAATCAACAGAAGAATCAGGAAAAATTTGCAGTTCGTTACTGAAGAAGCCTCAAACTACAATCCAGAAATACCCCTCCACCCCCACCACAAAAAGCACACTCCTTTCCAGGAATTAGAGGTAGTTTATAAGACTATAATGCCACATTTTACATAAAATATTTGGTTAGATGACAATTAGAATGAGCAAGATGGATTCCTTAGAATTAGAAATTTTGTGCAAAACCCAGTTACTTTCTACAGAAGCTGGCAAAAAAAAACCAAAAAAACAAAACAAAAAAAACAACGGTTTTTCAAATTGCTGCTCTTTACAAACCCTGACGCCCATCTCTTGTACGCTCAGCTCTGTAGGCTTCGTGAGGACAGGGCCGGATTCTCTTGCCTGTCGCTGAACATCAGGGAATGGCACAGAGCAGATATCCAGTACTTATGAAACAGGTAGTGTGCCGTTACAGGCCGTAGAATTGAGCCCTCATGAATAATTAATAAACATGAACGCCAGTCAATCACTGCCTCCTGGTTAATAGTCAGGATCTCTTGTCCAAAAAGCCACTTAGTTCATTAAAAGTTAATAATTTTCCCCAGAACAAATGTACGCTGTGTATAGTATGTGCGGGGTTCCACCTTCAGTAAGCAATTAAGTAACGTGGAAAGACTGAGAGTCTACAGGCTGAAGCAGCCTCCACGGCTTGCCCTCATTCATTCGCTGCTCATTCTCCCCCGAGTTTTAAAGATTAGTCAGGATAATGGAGTTCTGAAAATAGAGAAAATAACATGAACAGGTCTCGTTTGTTACCAATTTGAGTGCTACCCCATCTGAGAAACGAAGAATATGCTAGAGTAGATCAATAGGGAACCACGACGCTATATGTAAAATGCTAAGGGTCTATTCACTGAAAAATTATGAACCATGTTATAGAACTTACCCAGGTCAGAGCTAAATTAAATTATTGATCTATACTCATTTTCCCCTTTCTGTGTGACAATATCCTAATTTTTATACCATACATTATTGCCTATACAGAGAATGAATCATTTTGTTTTAGGCTCAGCATATCTGGTGGCTGACAATTTTCTAAAAATTAATTGCCTTCTTGGTACAGTCAGATTTATAAAATGAGTTCTGCTCACACAAACACCTAAACACTGGACATAATATTTATAAACTTTTATAGCACCAACTCAAGGGAAAAGAAAGCAATTTTCATTTTTTCTAAATACAAAGAAAAAAATGAAACATTATTTTTCTTAACTGCAGTCCACACACTTTACAATTCTTGATATGTTTCATTGATGAGATCAAAATGCATTCACTTGACTTTTTAAAAAATTGTATTGCTGAGCAAAGTGATGCAATCAACGCTTTGTGAATTGAAGGCTTTTCAATCTTGAGACCAAAAGCTTCCTTGAGATGTGGAACCTCAAAATCCATAAGCAGTTTTTACAAATTGCTTTGGAGACTTCTTTAAATATAAAAGCAACAACAAAGCACAAGCCCCCAAACTACAGAGGAATGTGTGTTAAATTAGGACTTCTCCATTACCCACTGAAAAGGCAAATTGTGCAAATAGTTTGTAGAAAATATAAATTCCAGATCATGTTAATTCATTTAAAAATGAGCTGACTTAAGAGTCTGGGGTAGCAATAATCTCTGATTTGCTGCTATATTTAGCCAAGAGCTCTTGCCTACTGAGAAAATGTCTTCACTCTAATGAAGTAGTGCAAAGCAGAGAGGCCCCTTTGTTGACTCCAATAGAGATATGCTTATTCTGACTTGTGTTCCAAATGAGGCAGAAATCATCCCTAAATGTTCAGTTTGAACATTTATATTAAAATACAGCAAAAGGCCATTTCAGAATATGATAAGCAAAACATGCAGGCTTAGAGAATATCTGCCCCTCTCTAGTGGAGAGGCCGACTGCGGCATTTTCCTGGGGTTGTCACTATGAGAAGCAGCCGGCATTACTGACATGTTCCACTGTCACACACAAATGCCAACCCCTGTCTCTGGGACAAGGAGACTCCAGCCTCACAGGAGGCCTGAGGGACCAGCGATCTCTTAATGGATTCTCCAAATCCACTAGAACAATGTCATCCCAGAGAAGACTCTGGGAGAAAGTTTAAATACCAGCAGACAAAAATAAAATAAATTTTAAAATAAAACCAAAACCTGTCTCTTGCATCACCGTGTCTCCCCACTGTGTTTCTGTTAGGTGACAAGCAGCAATGAGGAAAGCAGAGCAAGGAAGAGATGAGGGAGAAAACTCAAAGAATTACAGAACTGAAAGATGGAAAGGGCCAGCATCTAAGACTGGAAGACCACACACTCTGTGCTGGGCAGTAGCATGGAACCCTCTGTGAGGGGCAGCAGGCTGATTCCCCGAGGATCTGGGAAAGTTGTGGGTGTTTTATATGCACTTTTCTCACTGAGTTTTGCTTCTTTGGCCTTGATGTGCTCAGAACACACCATGGAATGTATTTCTCAGGATATGGACATCATCGAGCAAGCTGACAATGCCAACATGTAAAACCCAAATATGTCAAGGGCAGCCTACAATTTGCAATGCTGTACAGATGTCAAGATGGCTAGCTCACTCTCTCCCATCTTGTACAAGTCCTCCATGCTAAGCCCAGTATGAGTAAGGAATCTAAATGTGAGGAGTTCACCTGATGACTTGAACATTAAATGGTATCAGGAGAGATGGACTCATCAGAGAGAGGGAGCACAAACTGTATATTGGCAACAGCACCCTGAATGTGTTGCCATAACAGGAATGGTCCTGCCAATAGAAGAAACAGCTCTCCAAGTTTCTCCCAGGAGGCCCATCTCCTACAAAGAGAACTACAAATGTACCCTTTTCCCACTTCCTCCAGAGATTAGCCACAATTTAAGGGTAAAGAATTTCTTTTTTAAAAACATATCATTTCCTAATTGCAAACTGAAATATGTGAAAAATGAATATATAACAAAGAGTAGAACAAAATCATATTTCTTCCACACAGAAAATCATAGGTTAATAATTTTTTTAGTCTCTTTCTAGGGGAAACACACACATACCTTAGCCACAAAGTAGAAAATGTCTGTTTTGCAGACAAGAAGCAGTTATCAGTAATGTCATGTGATATAGCCTAATACATGTATGTTTAAGATCGCATCCTAAATGGCACTCGGTTGCATTTCTTTTAATTAGTAAAGGCTCCTAAACATCTCTGCATATCACTGAATAACATTATAGAGACAACTCCACAGATATCTCTTTGCCGAACAGCGGATTATTTTTTTCAGGGAATTATTTGTTCAGTAGTTCTAAACCCAGAACTACTGCTGCACAGAGTAGCACACCCATTTGTTCATTGACTACCCAATGACGGCACATACTGCTGTAGCCATACAACTAAAAGCCTGTGGTTTTTATTCTTTGGTCCTTCAAAGAAAAGGTTTGCCAACCCTGATCTTGAGTGTAATTAAGCTACAACAGACACTGTAAAATTCATGCTACAACAGGATACTGTACAATTCGCCAGACCCATAGCTGATCAATTCTTTTTCAAAGACTGCTTCTACTTTAGTGTTTTATGCTTGGTTCAAAGTTTCCTGTAATACATCTTCGTGAACATTAGAAGAGTATTAAGGAATACTGTTAGAGAAACACAACATTACTTTTAACTATAGAAATTATTATTACTCAAAACATAAATGAGATCCAAATAAAACTAAGCAGGCTGTTATAAAAATTCATTTCTTTGGAAATATTGTATAATCATGTACATTAAATATAAATGTACATTTTGTTACACATGTAATTTTAAAAAATGGTTGCTAAATTTGAAAAACTGGAAGCTATTTCATGTCTCGGATCTTTGGCTTGAAATCTGACAGTTTAGAACTGGCTCCCTTTCTGCACATGAGCAGAACTCAGAGGCTTGCCTAAGAAGCGAACACAGTGCACATTCTCTTGAGAAAGTATCTACAGATCATGTCTGGACTTCTGCAAATTTTTCATTGATTAGGTCTTAATCTATATTACTATGCCATATGGTAGAAAACCACCCAAACCAAGTCGGAAGCATTCTTACGGCCACTACTTTAAGAGCCATTTAAGAGAATTTTCTATGGGGTAAAGATTGGGTGATTTATCATGGTTTTATGCTCCTTTAATCTGTTCCATCTTCCATTGTAAAATAAATATTGGTTTTAAAATAAATGGTTCTGCCTATGTTTTGATGACAAAAATTGCCCTGTAAATCATAAACTCATGCATGCCCAACTCTAAGTCCAATGTTAACCAGTCCATTCAAAAGCAAAATAAGTCAATATTATGGAATAAAACCTAAAGAAGGCTATTACTTAAATATATTATCAATGTAACAAATTTAAAACACGAGCTTGCTTACATAGTTTCTTTTAATTCTCAAAATAATCGCTAGTTGATAGCAAAGTGCTCTTCTAGCTGGACTTTCAGAAAACAGGCTCTTTTTCTTCGTTTTTATGATGGTTTTCAAACTCCAATATAGAAGTTATATTGGTAAAAACAAGAACTGTACTGGAGTTATGCAACATCTGTACCCTTCAAATCAATGTCAACAATCAGCCTCTTAGGATGCTGCAAAAAGGTTTCAGAAATTGATGGATTTCCTGATAGTAAGTCAAATATTCTAGAAATTATGATTTAGAATCACATCACAAACTACCACCAATGTAAAACTAGTTGACTATATTTTCCATTTTCCATGTTTATTGGCTTATAACACATGAATAAAATAAAATATGGAGTCAGATACTCTAGTAAAGCTAGCCTTCTATAAATGTCTTTTAGCCCATAGTGAACAACAATAAAACTATGAAACATATATGTAATTTTAACCTTCCCAATAAACATATTTAACTGCAAAAGCAAGCCAAATTTAATAATATTTTATGCAATCCAATATATCTTAGTATTTCAATAGGTAGTCCTTAAACAAATATTGAAATATGTAGCACTGTTTGGCTTTGGCGCTTTTTTTTGTCACTACATCACTGAAAATGTGTGTGTGTGTGTGTGTGTGTGTGTGTGTGTGTGTGTGTGTGTGTGTGCCGCATTTATACTTACAGAATGTCTCTATTGGCCACATATGCAGCATCTAGTGGGTTCTCTGTTGGACACTGCTCCCCTTACTGCATTTCCTCAGCACTGCACTTCCCATCCCCGAAATGATCCACAGAGCCCACTGAGCCCACTTGGACTTTTTTTTTTTTTTTGAGTATTGCTCCGTGTTGAACGGCATCACTCTGCTCACTTTGAGAATTTCTTCCCTGATATTTTATAACTGAGGATTCCAGAGAAAAACGGTGCTAAAACAAAGGAACTGGCAAACTCCTGACTACCGGCTCTCACTTCCTTTCCATTTCCAAGGGATAGATGAGCACATCTCTGTCCTCTCTTGTAAAGAAGCAGTCACAATCCTGAAAGAGATCACTTCCCTTTTTTCCCATCCACGCTTGTGTGTGCTATTTCTACAGATAATGATGTTATATGATCTAAACCTATCAATGAGAGACACGTTTGTACTTCACAAAAATGTGTGAATTTGTGTTTGGCTTAGAAAAAAAATTCATATTCCATAGCAACTGCTGAAATTGTGTACATACCTTTTCAACTACAATCCTGTCAGGGTCTTCTGTCTCTTCCATATCACAGTCTAAGAAACAGAGTCACGTGAAGAAAATTCTGAGTGCTTGTGAGAACACCCCAAGAAAATAAGACAAGGGGCTTATGACTTCAGTTTCTTCTAAACACAGAATTATTCTTCGGATGGGTTTATGTGCTCTTCCTAGGGAAAAATACGAGTGAGCTTACTTCAGGTTACTCATTGTTGCTGGTCGTTGTTATCTAATTAGATGTCATGTCTGTATGAAAAAGAAAACATGTCTTTTCTACAGTTGGCTTGTCCTTGTGATTATATACATCTCGAACTCATGAGAACTTTATTTGTGTGACCTTTTTTAACCCTCAGAGAATAAATTGTCTGATGCTCTGAATAAAATTGAATGTTGTGTAAGATTTTATTCTACCTCATTTATTGACACCATTCTCCCAGATCCTGCTACCTCGAGAGTGGTGACAAGTGACACCTGAACAGATACCCAGATCCTCCGGAGGAGCCCTGAAGATTGTGTGTGAATCCCAGACATCGAACAGAGTTATTTATGTTGCTGGAGTTTGATTTTGCTTTCTTTGGATTGTGACTGTGCTCTGCTTCTTCCCTCCTGAGGTAAGAAAGCAACTTATTTTTTATTTTACAGAAGTTGACAGCTGAGGGAATATTTTGAATATTTTAAAGAGACTTGGGCTGGAACAGTTTGAATTTTTTGAGATTTATTATTATTACTAATTTATTTATTTTTACGTTCATTTGGTGTTTTGCCTGCATGTATGTCTGTGTGAGGGTGCCAGATCCCCTGAAACTGGAATTACACACAGCTGTAAGTGGCCATGTAGCTTCTGGAAATGGAACCCAGATCC
This sequence comes from Psammomys obesus, assembly GCF_907164565.1. Classification (NCBI taxonomy): domain Eukaryota; kingdom Metazoa; phylum Chordata; class Mammalia; order Rodentia; family Muridae; genus Psammomys; species Psammomys obesus. The sequence continues at coordinate 2,914,925 of NW_026585742.1, forward strand.
TCTGAAAGAACAGCTAGTGCTTTTAACCACTGAGCCATCTCTCCAGCAATACTTTTTGAATTTTTAAAAGTCTGTGACTTTTTAATTTTGAATTGTCTTATATTTTGATGTTTCTATTACTATGTGATCCTGGGAGATGTAGAAGAAACTGAGGTCACAAGACTCTAGTCTTGTTTTCTAGGAGTGTTCTCACAAGCACTCCGAATTCTCCTCACGCGGTTCTATTCTGGACAGTTGCCTTTGGAAGAACCTTGGCTAATCTACCCTTTCACCTATAATGATAGGCTTCTTGGTACACATTGTCATCTAACTTGTATTCTGCTTGTCATGATTTTATAGCTGCGTATTCTGTAATTATTTTTTAAAGTTGATCTCATTCTTGACAACATGTTACTGCCAGCATCACCCCAACTACACAGCAATTTTTCATAGTCACTGGCTGAGTGACTTTCTCTTTGAGAAAGCCTGACTCATTCTAAGCATTCTCAAGCTCTACTTGGTGTACAAAGTTAGAACATGGTATCACATTCACACTTACTGGGGTGTTTTCATAAGTAGTACCATAAAAGAAGAGACTCAAGTACAGTCTTTGGAGATTTTATCCTTTAGAAGGTCCATATTCAGGTCCTCTTTTCCAATTCTAATGTGTGTTATTATCTTTTTCTCACACATACACATAGACACACAGAGATAAAGAGAGAGACATGCACAAACAGACACACACAGAGGCACTTGCACACACGCGTACAGAATGGGTTTTTCATCAAATGTTACAGTAACACTTTTTATAGTTTAGTCTTTCAAAACAGCAAACATTTTGCTTTGTTGATTACTATCTCTGTCTCTCTGTCTGTCTTTCTGTCTGTTTGTCTCTTTGTCTGTCTCTGTCTCTCTCATTTTCTAAGACAGGGTCTCACTATGTACCCCAGACCAGACTTAAATTAATAATTCCCTTGCCTCAAGTTCCCTAGTCTTAGGGTTACAGACATGAGCAACATACCTTTTGCTTTTCTAATATTTCTATCATTCCTCACACCTACTGTTTTTGGATTTATTTTGTTCTATCATTCATTTCTTTTAGGTTGAGTGTTTGCCTCGCCAATAGCCAATCTTCATCATTTCTTACATGCATTTATGATTCATTAAACTCATCCACTATGTACATCTTCCAATTGATCACACAAGTGTTAAACTATTTATCAAATTCTGTAAACATTTTTTAGTTGAGCCTCATTTGAGGTGTGAGTCTAAGGTTCCAAATGTATGTGTTTTTTTTCTCTGTGTCTAGCCATCTAACTTTTTCGATCCTGAGATAACAAATGTAGACAATACAATTTTTATTCATCCATATTAAGGTTTTCTATATAATGCATGTTTTGTATTAGTAAAATTAAAATAAAATTCTACACATGTCCATTTGAACCGGTTAATTGCCTATGTAGTTTACTCTTTATCCCCTCAAATACTTAAGTGTGTCTATCTGTTCTAGAGACAAAAATATTTCAAATTCCCAGTGTATGCATTCTTTACCCCTTTGTGAGTCTGTCAATTTTCAGTGCATGAACTTATGAACAGGTGCTACCAAGTAGTGTCAATTCAAAACTGACAAACATTCCCTGTGGAACATCATCCCATCATTAAATCCTATATCTATCTGAAAGGATGGTTTTGTTTTGAAGCATATTTTGTGTGACTTATTAAGCTATTTCAAATGGTTTCTGTGTTATGTCAATTCCCAAATGTTTTCCACCAAGCTTTCCAAGACATTATCCTCAGGAGGGATAGCCAATGGAGAGAATTTATGAGAAGATATAGCGGCCCCCTAGTGAAGTTAAAAATATTCATTAAGAAATGTTTTAAAAATTTATTGTTATTCATTTCTAATTATGCATATGTATATGCTCGTTTATGCATGGGTGCCGCTGGGGCCAGAAGAGAGTTCCAGATACCCTGGAACTGCAGTTACAAGCAGTTGTGGGCTACTGATATTGCTGCTGGGAACGACCTCCAGTCCTCTTTTCCCCTGGCCATCTCTCAGGCTTAAATCTTCATCCCTTAATAGATAAATTTAATCTGCTTTGTATTTTATCCTATCACTGTTGAAACTTAATATCAACTACTTCCAACTTAATATCCACAGTCTTCCAACTTTTGAGTTTACCCTTTCTAAATATACCAAGTTCAATAAGCACACCCCATCTTGATACTTGCCTTAAAATTTATCTATTGTAATAGGTAGTTTAGACATATTCATATATTATATTCTCTTATATCGGTAGTAAGATTTTACACAAATTAACAACAATTCCCAGTCTAAGATTATCCTGTCCATTGTAGCTAGCTAGATGAAAGCGCATTTCTCACATGCCTCTGATGACACATTTGTCTCTTCTTTCAGCATTGCCATTTTTGTAATGTTTATGTGAAGATGTTATGTGCACATGAGTACATGTACCTAGTACAGAGGCCAGAAGCACCAAATATTTTTGGAGCTGGAGTTACAGGCTGCCTGACATGGGTGCTAGGAAATGAACTCAGATCCTCTGTAAGAGTGATAGATGCTCAAAAGCATTGAGCTATCTCTCCAGCCTCGCCATCACTGCTGTTGTTGTTAAACTCTGAAATCTCAATTGTTCTTATTCCACATTACTTCTTTTGTATCCAAGTCTCCCATTCAGATCATCACACACCTCTCTCTTATGTACCTCCTTATCTTAGTACCTCTCACTGTAACTCACCCTACAGTCAAATGAAGAAAAAAGCCTTGTACTTTAAGGTATTAGGAATTTGTCTCATACTTCAGTTTTTCTCAAAGTAAAATTCACAAAAAATAATTTTATATCTCCAAAGAGTGTGTTAAACTTTCCTTTGCAAGTTTTTTTTTAAATCTTTATTAATTACACTTTATTTACTTTGTATCCCCCCTGTGGTTCCCTCCCTCCTCCTGTCCCAATCCCTCCCTTCCTCCACCCTCTGCATGCATGCCCCTCTCCAAGTCCACTGATAGGGGAGGTCTTTTTTTTTTTTTTCTAATTCCAATTAATGTTTGGAAGAATCTAGATGACAGCTGTCATTTGAACTGTGCTTCCAATAGCCATGTCTGACTTTGTCTTTCTTTTATCCCATCAGCTATGTTTCATTCTCAGGGTTACTGGCACCAAATGGTCATATAAAGTGACAGCTTTTGACTTTGTGCATGCCAGTGCGCACATCTGGCTGCCTAGTTGTCATGTCCTGTTGCCACAATTGTTCCCCATATGTTATTGTGCTCTTTAGTGGAGATGATTTGAACTTAAAGGTGTTGTCTTAGAATAAGGCTCTAATTAATTAAGTTATTTAATTAATAAAGATTGTGATATGACATTATAAAAACTCGGAGTATGGCAAAGTAATGGTGTATTTTATTTTTTAGAGGCTAATGAGGAAAGCACAAAGAATTAATATGTAAATGAAGTGTTTATATCAAATGAAAAGCCAGATGCCGTTCTGAAACACTGTAGAGAAGAAACCCATCTCCCAACCTTTCCAGCACTGGTGGGTGATGAAAAACTGAGTTGTCAACAGCAACAGCCAGAGTGTGCCAAGTGCAAGAACCTTCACCACAGTATTCTGTGTACTTGATAAATTCAGTAGTCAATCATCAAGAATAAGCTAAATGCTTGAGCCATAAACATTGATGGACAACAGAGTTTGGGGTCCTGAAAGGAAAGAGGTAAACAAGACAGCCCAAACCCCTACCTTTGTGAAAATTATACTCAGACGATAATCAAATTAATGTAAATTTATTATATGATGTTAGTGAGTGCCAGGAAAACAATGCCTGTTAAGGAGACAGAGAAGGCTAAGGGAAGAGGACCACTGTGGTAGGTAAGGCAGGAAAGATAGAGTTTCCTCGGGGATCATTGCTAACCAGAACCCTGAGTGTAATGGTGGCAAAGAGACAGCTAAATAGAAAAGAGATGTGATAGTAAATACAAAGATGTTGGTACAGGAGCAAGCATAGTGTCTCTCCAGAACAGCGAGAGCACCGGGGGAGGCAGGGGAGCTGCATGCAAGAAGCCAGGTAGAGAAAGGTCAAGTCCTCAGAGATATGCGGAGGGGCCAAGAGACTGGATCTCCGGCTGAGGATGCTAGGGCTCCACCGCTGAGCTTTAGCCACTGCGCAGATGTAGCAGTGGTTATAGCCTTGGTGGCTGGCTGGAGATGAGGTGGTTGTCTCTGCTTGTTTTCATGTCTCCAGAGTAATCCAAATGAGGGAATCAGCTGAGTGGGAGAACTGAGGATGGGGGCTGGAGGGTGAGATGGGGTGATCTTTGTCTTGGGGAGTATAAGTGTTGCCTATTTTTTCTGTGGTCCAAGAGTCTCTTCCCCCCTTAGCCTCTTCCCCCCTTAAGAGTGACTTTTCTACAAGCCACTTTCTGTCTCAAACAAAGAGGAGGGGGTGGGGGTGAGGGGTGGGGAGTAGGGGAGTGTAACTTCTGAAATTTTCCTTAAAAATCATGTTTCTTACTTTTGTGTAAAAAAGAATATGAAGAAATGTGTTCCCTCCTCTCCAAAATGAGGCAAAACGCATTCTAATTAGTTACAAACTGCAAGCCTCTAATTGTGCTTTAAGAAAGTAATAAACTGCTGTGGATAATCCTGTCTGCACACCTGCCTAACAACACGCAGACATCAAGAATGGCCTCCTGCCTTGTTCCTAAAGGCTTGGCTACAAAGAGGTGAGCCACCCTGTCCACCTTCAAGCATTCTCTAGTCTGGGCCGGGTACCGCTTGCCTGCTCAGGCAGAGGGCAGGTAATATGTGACTATTGCCTGACACTACATTTCATTGGATAAAAAGACACAAGGAAATGTTTTCTTCAGTTTTCTCTCAGCATCTCCAAATTCATAGTATTACAAAATACTCCCCATTCCATTTCATTACTTTTTTTTTCTTTTGAGACAGGGTTTCTCTGCACAGCTCTGGCTGTCCTGGACTCCCTTGGTAGACTCACAGAGGCCTGCCTCTGCCTCCCTGAGTGCTGGGATTACAGGTGTGTGGCACTATGCCTGGCTCAAAATCCCTATTTTTAATAGACCTGAAAGTACAAAAATGGGGAGAGAGCCTCTGCGGGTTAATTCAGCATGCTGCTGTCATTAGCCAGGTTCCCTGGATGACAGAGGTCAAGTTCTCTTAGATGGTCAGGTACCTTAAGAGCACTCACCTAGACCAGGTAGATGCCCAGCATCCAGTGTAGGCTTAATCCTTCTAGACCTTCACGGTAAATTACCACCAAGACAGTATATGTTAGCCTTACACCTCAAATCTAAGAACTGGCAAAAGGCACAGGGAAGGTTCATGAACCAAAGAGTACAGAAGCCGACAACCCTGCTAGGACAGGACCTACCACATGTCTAGTTGTGTGTTCACTTTGAGTCCAAGGTACAGATGTCTGCTCCTCCAGTATGACCATTTCCATAGCTGCTAATCCTTAGCTCCTGGTGAACCAAGAGTCTATGCTGTTTATTTTCTTCTTTTACCCCTAGGGACTTGAATCAGCACAAAAACTGAAATGCATTCTGGTACTAGGTCACTAAGACTAGTTAACTCTTACAGCCTTTGACTACTGCCATGAAACAAACCGACTCCCAGGAGAGGGAATGGAGAGGCTGCTTAAAACTCAACTGCTACTTAGGAAGAGCAAGTCACAAAGACAAGTGTGAAAACTGAATGATTTCCACCACCTCTGTCTGTCTGCAAGCCCCCTCTGGTGGAGGAATTCATTGGTAATGAAATAGCTACAATATTCTTTTAAAACAATCCTCCTCTATAGAACTGAGAGGAGAAAGGAGCTGGGACTAGACAGCCACATTGACATGAAGACACACAGTGAGTGATTTTCCAAAAAGTCAAAACTGCTCTTTCTTCCTTACCCCCATCCATCTCCATTGTCTTCAATTAGTCTGACATGTAACAGAAATACAGTCATAAAACAGTCACCATAAAAATTAACCTTATTTTGAAACATTAAAAAAAGCCATATAACTAAATGGAAAGAAACTTAAATCAATTCCACTGAAATTGTGGACAAGACAAGGCTACCCAGTCTCTTATCTCTTCAGTAAAGTACTGGAAGTCTTACCCAGAGCAATAAGACAACTAAAGGAGGTCAAGGGGATATAGATTGGAGAGGAGGGAGTCAAAGTATCATTATTCATAGATAATATGATAGTATACATGAACGACCCCAAAAATTCCAACTAGAGAACTCCTACAGCTGATAAACACCTTCAGCAAAGTGACTGGATTTAAAATTAACTGAAAAAAATCAGTAGCCCTCTTATATACAAAAGACAAATGGGCTGAGAAAGAAATTAGAGAAGCAACACCCATCATGATAGCCACAAAACACATAAAGTATCTTGGTTTAACTCTAATCAAGAAAGTCAAAGACCTGTATGAAAAAAACTTCAAGTCTATGAAGAAAGAAATTGAAAAGATATCAGAAGATGGAAAGATCGCCCATGCTCATGGATTGGTAGGATTAACATAATGAAAACGGTCATCCTGGCAAAAGCAATCTACACAGTCAATGAAATTCCCATCAAAATACCAACACAATTCTTTACAGACATTGAAAGAACAATTCTCAAATTTATATGGAAAAACAAAAAATCCAGAAGAGCTAAAACAATCCTGTACAATAAAAGATCTTCTGGAGGTATCTCCATCCCTGATCTCAATTTGTACTGTAGTGTAACAGTAATAAAAACCGCATGGTATAGGCATAGAAACAGACTGGTGGATCAACAGAATCAAATTGATAAACCAGAAATAAGCCCGCACACTTATGGACACCTAATTTTTGACAAAGAAGCCAAAGCCATACAATAGGGAAAAAGTATCTTCAACAAATGTTGCTGGTCTAAATTGATGTCTACATGTAGAAAAGCGAAATAGATCCATGCTTATCACCCTGCATAAAATTAAAATTCAAGTGGAACAAAGACCTCAACATAAAACCAGACAGACTAAATCTGTTAGAAGAAAAAGTGGGGAAGAACCTTGGCACAGGAGACAACTTCCTGAACAGAACACCAACAGCCCTGACTCTGAGATCAACAATTAATAAATGGGACCTCATGAAACTTTCTGTAAAGTTTCTGTAAATCAAAGGACATTGTCAACCGAACAAAATGACAACATACAGACTGGGAAAAGATCTTCACCAACCCTATATCTGATAGAAGGCTAATATCCAGAATGTATAAAGAACTCAAGAAATGAAACACCAACAAACCAATGAATCCAATTAAAAAATGGGTACAAAGCTAAACAGAGAATTCTCACAGAAGGATATCGAATGTTGGAGAAGCACTTAAAGAAATGTTCAACTAAACTGCTTAGAAGAAAAAGTGGGGAAGATCCTTGAACTCATTGGCACAGGAGACAACTTCCTGAACAGAACACCAACAGCACAGGCTCTAATAGCAACAATCAATAAATGGGACCTCATGAAACTGAAAAGCTTCTGTAAAGCAAAGGACACTATCCTCAGAACAAAACGACAGCCTACAGATTGGGAAAGGATCTTCACCAAACCTATATCTGACAGAGGGCTAATATCCAGTATATATAAAGAACTAAAGAAGTTAAACAGCAACAAATCAGTTAATACAATTAAAAAATGGGGTACAGAGCTAAACAGAGAATTCTCTGTAGAGGAATATCGAATGGCAGAGAAACACTTAAAGAAATGCTCAACCTCATTAGCCATCAGGGAAATGCAAATTAAAACTACCCTAAGATTTCACCTTACACCCATCAGAATGCCTAAGATCAAAAACTCAAGAGACAACACATGCTGGAGAGGTTGTGGAGAAAGGGGAACCCTCCTCCAAGGCTGGTGGAAATGTAAGCTTGTACAACCACTCTGGAAATCAATCTGGTGCTTTCTCAGACAACTAGGAATAGCGCTTCCTCAAGATCCAGCCATACCACTCCTAGGCATATAACCAAAAGAGGCTCAAGTACACAATAAGGACATTTGCTCAACCATGTTTGTAGCAGCCTTATTTGTAATAGCCAGAAGCTGGAAACAGCCCAGATGACCCTCAATGGAGGAATGGATGCACAAATTGTGGTATATCTACACAATGGAATATTACTCAGCAATAAAAAACAAGGAAATCATGAAATTTGCAGGTAAATGGTGGGATCTGGAAAAGATCACCCTGAGTGAGCTATCCCAGAAGCAGAAAGACACACACGGTATATACTTACTCATATAGACATATAATATAGGATAAATCTGCTAAAATCTGAACACCTAAAGAAACTAATCAAGAGGGAGGACTCTTGCTAAAATGCTCAATTTCTATCCAGAAAAGCAAAGAGGATGGACATCAGAAGAAGGAGAAAAGAGGGAACAAGTCAGGAACCTGACACAGAGAACCTCTGAAAAGCTCTGCCCTGCAGACTATCAATGCAGATGCTAAGACTTATGGCCAACCTTTGGGCAGAGTGCAGGGAATCTTAGGAAAGAAGTGGGAAACAGTAAAATCTGGAGAGAACAGGAACTCCACAAGGAGAGCAACAGAACCAAAAAAATCTGAGCACAGGGGTCTTTCCTGAGACTGATACTTCAACCAAGGTCTATTCATGGAGATAACCTAAGACCCCTGCACAGATGTAGCCCATGGCAGTTCAGTATCCAAGTGGGTTCCATTGTAATAGGAACAGGGACTGTCTCTGACATGGATTGATTTGCCTGCTCTTTAATTACCTCCCCCTGAGGGGGAAGCAGCATTACCAGGCCACAGAAGAAGACAATGCAGCCACTCCTCATGAGACCTAATTGACTAGGATCAGAAGGAAAGAAAAGAAGACCTCCCTTATCAGTGGACTTGGGGAGGGGCATGCATGCAGAGGGTGGAGGAAGGGAGGGATTGGGACGGGAGGAGGGAGGGAACCACAGGGGGGATACAAAGTGAATAAAGTGTAATTAATAAAGAAAAAAATGTAAAAAAAAAAAAGAAAGAAAGAAATGTTCAAAGCCCTTAGTCTTCCGGGAAATGCAAATCAAAATGACTCTGAGATTCCATCTTACACCTGGCAAAACGGCCAAGATCAAGACTCAGTGACAACACATGCTGGTGAGGATATGGAGAAAGCAGGATATTCCTCCATTGCTGGTGAGAGTGCAAACTTGTACAACCACTTTGAAAATCAATCTGGCGCTTTCTCAGAAAACTTAGAATAGTCCTACATTAAGACCCAGCTACACCACTTCTGGGCATATACACAAAAGTTGTTCTACCATACCATAAGAACATTTGCTCAACCATGTTCATAGTAGCTTTATTTGTAATAGGCAGAAACTAGAAAACACCTAGATGCTCCTCAATCGAAGAGTGGATACAGAAATTGTGGCACATTTACACAGCGGAATGCTATTCAGCCATTCAAAACACGGAAATCATAAAATTTGCAGGCAAATGGATGGAACTAGAAAAGATCATCCTGAGGTAACCCAGACCCAGAATGTCACACATTGTGTACGGTATAGGATATCACTTCTCCCTGATGGAACTTCCCTACAAGGTAACAGGGAGGAAGAGGAACTCAGTCTTCATGTAAATAGAGAAGCTGAGGTGTCTGTGTAAGGGGCTCCCCTATTCTGAGAAATAGAGGAGAGGGGATGCAGAAGGGAGGGTGGAACTGGGAGAAGATGACTGGGGCCTATGACCAAGATGTAAATTGAATTAATCAATTTTAAAAGGGGGGAAAAGCCATATAGTGTATATCATTGAAGCCCGGGGTAGCTTCTCTACAATCCCCGAGGACTCGAGGAAAAATGTGGACATTATAACCCTTTCCTAAGGCAAGCTGATTTACTTAGCAAGTTTCAAACTTTCTGGGTTTTTTTTTTGTTGTTGTTGTTGTTGTTGTTGGTTCTCAGGCAAAACCAGAAGCAATTGATTCCCTCTTCAAACCACACCACGGTAACAGGGGGCATCCATATCGGCCTTTTGCCTTTACACTACTGGAAGATAAAACCCAGACTCTGCTTTCAGCTGGAGGGATGTCAAGCATTGAACTTTGACAAGCCTATACCACTTCTTGATGGATGAGCGATGACACATACTACCTCCCTGCTCTTGTTTGACAATCTGTGTAGGAAAAGAAACTCAATGCCAAGTGAAACTACATTTCCAAGCAGAAAAGATTCTGAAGGTTAACATGTCTGAAAGCTGTAGATTCCCTTAACTAAACATGCAAAAGCCCCATCAACTGAACTGATTCCATAAAAAGGTCACTATCCTCCCCCTACTTTAGAATTTATCAACTGATTCTCTGATCTTACCAATCAAGAAGATATTTTGCATCTTGTAAATATAATCCAAAGTTCCCTGAGTTCTGAAAAATCCTTTTCTCGGGACTTTGCTTGCAGACTCCTTGAACAGCTCTATGTTGACACATATCATTGTTACTTTCAGATGTTTTTAAAAACCAGAATTAAAGTAAAAGGAAAAGTCAAAAGAGATTGGAGAAAGGATGCATCTATAATCATACTCAATGTATATATTATAATAAAATCTAGTGATCCTGTCAAACATAAGAAGATTGTTTCAATTAATTTTAATGCAGTTATAAGGTAGAACATTATGTAGCCATTAAGAAATATTTAATGCTTGAGTGTTTAAGTATGAAAAAGTATCTTCAGTATCATTAAGGAAAAGGACATAAGAAGAACAGGAGGAAGCACAGCACTCTAATGGGCAGAGACAGGACTTGCTGGCCAAACAGTCTAATAGAGTCAGGAGCTCTGTAAGAGACTCAGTCTCAAAAATGACGGTGGTGAGAAAATGATTAGCACATGTGATGTCAGCCTCTGGCCCATCCACACTCACACAGACACACATGACATGAATACTTATGTATACACACACAAACATATGTATACACATGAACATGTACAAACAGGCAGAGCCTACCGAGATCCAACCCTTCTTTCTCCACCCAACTTCATGTGTTGTAGAAGTTTTAAAAGCAAAGTGCAGTAGCCTCAACAGACTAGGCCTGGCCACTTAACATGCCAATTAAAGAACAAGAAATGTTGAAAAAGCTGGGCTCTGTGGGCACACGCCTGGAGTCCCAGTACTTGGAGAGGCAGAGGTAGGCAGATCTCTGAGAGTTCAAGGCCATCCTGGTCTATAAAGCAAGTCTAGGACAGCCAGGGCTACACAGAGAGACTCTGTCTCCAAAAAACAACAAAACAAAACCAAAAAAACTATAACCACAGTTCTGTCACAGATGTCTAAAAAAAAAACCTTAAAAAATAAGGTAAAAAAGTAGAGAGGTATTCAATCAGGTCATACTGGGGAGATAAACAGCTAAGGGTCCCAATGACCTCAAATCTGTCTTCAGAGTACTGGCATGAACTTTGGGTTTATATAAAGGACAGTCAGTCTGCACACTAAAGCAGTCCTGCTCACACTGTGGTCCCTCTCACTAGGGTGACAGCTACACTGGTTTTGTAAAGTAATCCAACAACTTGTTAACATGTTAATTTTTGAAGGTTCAGCCTGGCCTTTGTGCATATCTGTTCTCACCTGGAGGGCAGAATCTATCCTATGATCTCTGCTTTTCCTAGAATTCAGTGTCACTCCAAACAAAAGGTTATGCCTAACGAATTATCTCTGTGTCTCCATGCAAACAATAAACACTAATGACAGCAGGAAAGTCAGGTCTCCAACCTACTTTTAGTTATCTTGTGAGCCTGAGTGAAGAGTTCAACTTTTTAGCAAAGTTAGGTGCCTGATTCAGTACCTGAAGGAAGAGGAACTAACTGTGACCACAGAGGCACACAAAGAACATGGGAACATCAGCTGGCTTCCCAGAAAGTCCTGGAGAGTGTTGTCATGGGTTGGGTTTTCTCTAATTCACAGTGGAATGTGTTCCCAATATGCAGGATGTTCTATTTTTTTTCTCATTTTGCTTATCTGTAGCTTTTGATATTTTTACTACATGTGCACATTTGTATTGTTTTTTTTTAAATAAGAAAATTTATATTGAATAGAAAGAAAAAAAAGTGTTAGGATTCTCAAGAGCAACTTGAAGGCTGTGAATTGAGACTCAGCTCATCTAAACAGCAAGAGCACAGGCAAATAAAACATGCCCAAAATAGAATTCTTCTGAGTTGCTTAATGTTAGGAATATTTTCATTTCGTTCTGCATTTACTGTCTATTGCTATTAACAACACTATTCCTCAGCCTGGAAAAACTTAGGTCAAGTTTTTTATGGTGGGTACTGTACAAGGCACTGAAGACCTAAACACAAAGACAGCTGTGAGGAAAAGGAGCAGAAATAACTAATAAAAAACATTTCCAGGAATTCAAATTACCTTGCTTGACATCACTCAGCTTCTCACTGTTAAAACAAAAATGAACTTGCACATCTGAACTTCCATAACTCTATTACCTGCCCACCATTGATATCTAGCTAAAGAGTATAGGGATTGGTTTGTTTCAGTGCTGGTGGTGTTTTTTGAAACAGTGCCTTATCATTTAGTCTGGCTGGCATGAGGCTCACTATGTAACCAAGGCTTGCTTCAAAATATAGCAGCCCTTTTGTCCTGTCTCCTGTATGCTGGGGTTCTAGGCATGTTTCACTGCACCCAGCCTGAAAGACTTGCAAGATGACAGAAATTGGGCCAAAGTAATATAAGATGGACCTTGGTCTTCTGTGATAAGCATTATAGAGTTCTTTCACCTAAGTAGACCATGAAGCTGGCTTGAATGGTATAGATAAGATCTTGTATTGTCTAACTACAACACAAAAAGCAACCGATTCATGACCACACTCATGATCTCAAAATACCATGAGAGTGGGGAGAAGAAACAAAACAGTGCAACTCCTTATGGGGTGCCGCAGGTAACAATGGCCATCCCCCTACTTATTTATCGAAGTCCTTTGTTCTGATGCTCAGGTAAATATGACCAAAGAGCAAGTAAATATAACCAAAGATCAATGCCTAAGGGTATATGCAGTTTCACTGACTAAGAACTTTGAGAATTACTCCAGAGGAGGACAACCACATTACTTCCAAATGTCCAAACCAGGACACTAAAAGGGGAACAGAATATGCTATGCTGTAATATGCACTGTTTCATAAAAATTATTCTGAGCTAAAGTCAGGTTGGAGAACATAATGATGCTTCCCCTTTCTTCCTGAAAGCAGGAGATAAAGTCTACACATGGAAGATGTGTAGGACCCCTACCTGGGGGTGGGGGTGGGTGGCGGTGAGGGATAGCAAGCCTAAGAGCAAGAGAATTCTGTACAAATAGATCCCATTAAAATATTTTGTTTGAAAATCAATGTTTAGTCTCATCACATAATTTAATTAATTTTCATGGACTGTTTCATTGTTCAAGGAGCTACAAACTCATAAAGGCTCTGCCAGTTCTTTAGGCCTTTGTTTCCTTATAAGAGCTCATCATTAGAAGAAACCACATTAAATAAATGCATATGCTTTTCCCCTGTTAATCCATTGTGTCAATTTGTTTTCAAGGCCAGTCAGAAAACACTCTAAGAAAGTAAGGATAAAATCTGCTTCTCCCACAGGAAACCATCTTGAAAGCTGAGAGGTCCCCAACTAGTTCTTCAGAAAAAGGACAAGTGTAGGTATGTTTCTCAGATATAATTCACAACTCAAGACTGAAAACCCAGGGACTGTGTGGCACAAATGAATGCCCCAAACATTCGTGCTCCCTGGACTGCACACACTTCACAGTACCGCAGCAGCATTGTCTGCTATGAGGACCCATTGGCAATGTTTCTCTTCCTGGAGGACTCTAAGCTCCCTGGAGGCATGGACTATTTCCTCCCATGGTTTCTGGGGACACTCAGGCCTCCCTCCTTCCACTAACTTTGAAAAAAACTGAGGAATTGCCCAGGAAACAGGATAGAGACTAAGACTAAAAGACTACTCCATTCTCAGATTTCTCTCTATGGCTTAAAAAGACAACAACTTTTTAACTTTTCTAAACTGTGCTGAAGAGGTAGGGGGAATTTCATTAATGTCTGTCAAGTAATACTTTCCTCTCTAACCCTGACTGACTGGAAATGACTGGACTTGGCAGTTCCTTTTATCACGTGATCTCTATATAAGCCAGCGCAGCCCCTGCTGTGTTTGCTGTTCCCTTCCCATCTCCTGCAACATGTGACTCCATTGGTCACTGTAGGTTCTGCCGGGCAGGAAGAAGCAGTCCCTATCAGATCAAAGCAGAAATGACAAGTCCTGCCTGCATATGCCCCATCCAGAAGGGCAATGATGAAATGAGAAGATGTGACAAGAATGCCAGGCTTCATTACTATTGGCTCCCTGCTGGGGATTTCATGGGAAAATATCCATCACGGTTGTATAAAGGGCACATGGCTTACCTCCAACTCTTTCTGTCTTCAAATTCTTAAAACAAAAGAAATCAACTAGGACAGACAGGAAGCTAGAAATTAGCTGATGGAGCCCAGAGGTTTTTTTTGCTAAATAGAAATCCTTCATCACTGCCCCTTAATTATGTAAATCTTCTCCCACCAAAGAGCAGTACATTTATTTATTGGGCCTTGCCAGTGCCATCCCAGTAATCCAGAGCAGAAGCCATTCTTCAATGACTCAAGCCACATTTCACAAAAGACTCCAAAGGACACATGATGTCATTTGCTAAAATGACTCAATCCAGATGGAAAGCCTTCTGACCTATACGTAATTGATTGACCTTTGCTTTGCTTTCCCCAGTTATTTATATACTATCGGATGCATGAATGTATATCAGTGGTATTTACACTTGGAAGCTACTTTTAAAAACACATTATTCAATTGGGATTTGAAACTCCTAATGGCCATTTCCTGACCAGCCTTCATAAACAAAGAACAAGGAAAGATGTTATCTTAAAAATAGTGTTTAATAGGCTCTAGAGAGTCTAAAGGGAGTTTTCTACTTGAAGTGTTTTAAATTATAGTAGGTAAGAGATATCTATCCATCTAGAGCTGATATATCTAGCTAAATATTTATCTATTTAGAGTTCAAAACCCTAAAACTAAGAACACAAAAAGACATATAATCCATTTTCCAATTTGGGATTCAGTAAGTTTGGCAAAATGTACTTTGCCAAAAGAATGGAATGTTTTGGATATTTGTTTCAGCTGTGGTAAAAGTTAATTAGAGACCATAATCAATTACCAGAGAATAGCATTGCTCTGTATTATTCTTTGGCTTTTAAATTAAACTATGCATTTGATTTTCCAAAAGAGGTTAGTTATAAATTTAATGATATCAGAAGGATGTTTTTGCAACAGTGCTAACTTGTAACTACATAGCAGATCCTCTATGTTGACAAGGCATGAGAAGGCATGGCTCAACCTAATGAAGCATGGCTTGAGCCTCCTTCTGCTTCTATAGAAGATTGGTTAACCTCTCATCGTTAAGTGCACTTGTCTTTCAGCTTTTTTTCTAGTTTTTTTTTTTTTTTAATAAAATCACAGGTTGGGGTACATATTACAATTCTGAAGGTTCTGTGGGAAAAAAATTAGATTCCTTCCTTGGTTTGAACAAACAATGAATAAGTTTGGTTTCCTGTTTGGTAATTTCTATTGGAACACAGAGAATCTAGGATATCAAGCTATGGACTTGAGATTGCGGTAATAACTTTAATCTTCAGACTGGATTACGGAAAGCAAGTATATTGTAAGTGCGCCCTCACTGCCAATTCATATTCTAAGAACAGACATCAATATCCGATCATTGAGTTATTGACCACTGAGTTCTGAAATGTTTCAAAATGTTTTGCCATCAGTTCTCCAAGAAACACTTCCAACATAATAGATTACAATGGCAAATAATTAGAGAGAGAAGTTTGTATTTTATTTACTTATCAAATCAATTTTATCTCCTTGTCATGAACTCTCAGCTAGTATAAAACTAATCTGCTTTTTAAAAATGAAAATTGCTTCTTTGACTATCACAAAAACATTAAAGCAAGCCTAACAGTTATCCATTCTGGCTGATCAGATTCCTGGTGTCAATGAGAAGTAAAAAGGAGGTCTGAGCAGGGAACCACGAAGACACATGTTCAGCTAGGGAAGTGACAAGAAAGTAAAGCAATGGGATGCAGCCTCACATGGCTAGGGGAAGGAATCTTAGCAGCAATCTCCTGTGGAAACAGCACGAGTAGAAGGCAACACACAGGCCGTGCCTTCTAAGTGTTCTACCTCAGTGAGCAGTTCACACATGTTCTAAGGCATCAGCCTCCTGCATTCCAGAGTAAACAGTACTTGAGTCTTCCACTGAGGCATGAGCATTTATGTGGGGGAGGGCAAGACCCTACAATATTTTCAAGTTCAGTGTGTGCCCTGATATGAAGGAGTTGGAAGACACTGACATTTTAATGGTCTATTTTCATCACACTGAAAACTAAAATGCATCATATTCTGACATGACAAATAATATTAAATTGAAAACCAAACACAAGAGAAAGACCCATGGAAGAGTCACACAGCATATGTGTTCCTTGGTACAATGATTACTATCGGGATTGAAAGCAAAAAGAAAATCATTTGACTCAGCAATACAGTAGTCAGTAGTCTGTGCATGCACGTGTACGTGTGTGGTGTGTGTGGTGTGGTGTGTGTGTGTGTGTGTGTGTGTGTGTGTGTGTGTGTGTGTGGTGTGTGGTGTGTGTGTGTGTGTGTGTGTGTGTGTGTGTGTACAGCACAGCGCACATGTGTAAGTCAGGGGACGGCTTGCAGTAGTTGGTTCTCTTTCCACCGGGTGAGTCCCTTGGACTCAGGTTGTCAGGCCTGGTGACATGTGCCTTTATAAGCTGAGCCCTCAAAGTAGCCTTGTTATTTTATAACACAAAATATTACATAATATTTTTTAACCTCGCACTGAACAAGAAAAAATTTCTCGTTCTCAATGTATCAACTAACAACAGAGAAAGCTTGAACCCAGGAGGAGTTATGTTTTCATATTCAAGCAAAGACATTAAAAAGTCACATAAAAGCTTCATTTACTGAGAATCATACAGTTAAAGGCAACAAAACATTCTGGAGAAGCTCAAGGAAAACAATTTTAAGAGTATATCATAGTATGATTCTCTGTCTCTGTCTGTGTCTCTGTGTCTGTCTCTGTCTCTCTGTGTCTGTCTGTCTCTCTCTCTCTCTTTCTCTCTCCCTCTCTCCACAGCATCTGTGTGACTCTTTTTCCTTGTAACCTTTGCCTTGTTCCTTCTGTCTTTCAACTGGACCATGTTTACTTCGGAATCAATGAGACCAACTATGACTACCTTTGTAATTTAAGTGTAAACATCTAACATATATTTCAAAAGGCCCAGAAAAAATAACCACTTCACTCAACCACGGTGAAGATTTATCTATGCTTATTCTAATCAGATACAACTGTGCATCAAGGTTTGGCAAGGCTAATACTTATAGAGACCACACAGAAAAGTAACAGGGTGGAGCTGACCCAGAAAGAAGGAGGAAAAGGCTCACAACAGAGAAAATAATAGTATTCAAGAAAAAATCCCAATTTTCAGTGAATTTCCTGATTTTAAAAATATATCGATAAGCCACATTAGGCCACACTGACCTACAAAGCAAGGGGCCAAAGCTATTCCAGCGATATCACAACCCACTTAGGAAATGCTGCTGGGAAGGTCAGTCTTGGGGTACGTTTAAGAAGAGCTTCCACAGTAGGTTGCAGTCAGACAGGGGCTCCAGCAGAGCGTGGATTTCCTACCACTGTTAAAAATGCTCCCTCTGTCGTGAAACAGATTGCCTTAAATCTTTTGATCAAGATCAACTACCAAGCTGGACATTGTAAACTGTCTTGTGGAACTTTATGGCTTTAAAGAAAAGGATAGTAAAATGAAAATGATGAACTCAGATCAATGCAAACTAGAACCAAAAAATAATAACGATTGAAAAATACATAAAAGGTGATGAGGCTGGGAGGGGAGTTCAGTTGGTGAAGTGCTTTGTGCATGAGTATTATGGCTGCAGTTTAGACACCCAGATCCATGTGAAAGCCAGCATGATTCTGAGCGCTTGGAACCCTAGCACTGGCTACAGTACAGAGTCAGGAGGATTCCTAGAGTACATTGGCCGGCCAGCTTAGTCACTGGCATATTTTTTCATTGAACTGCATTTGAACAAATGTCTCCCTGTTCTCTCTCTCTCTCTCTCTCTCTCTCTCTCTCTCTCTCTCTCTCTCACACACACACATGATTGCAATGTTCTGATTTTCATGCTATTCCTGGTCTTCTGGTCTTTTATCGTGTGCAGCTTGGTAGCCTAAAATGTGTGGTGGGACAAAGCTTAGTTTTGTGGCAGTACATATAGCAGAGTCATAAAGGTTAGATGTACATTCATCTGCACACTTGAGCCTTTAAAGACAAGGTTATATCTTCATGCAGGAGAAAACTGTCTTCTCTGACTTCTTGGTCTAGCCAAAAGAAAAGTGTCCAATGTCTTCTTCAGAAAGTTAGCAACAGAATTACAATTTGTACTGTAAGACAATCTAAACAGAGGGCAAGCAGTGCATGAAGAAATATACAGTTGCCTGCGAATTTCATGATTTCCTTGGTTTTTTTTTTTTTAATTGCTGCATAGTGTAAATGGAATTTACCACAATTTCTGTATCCATTCCTCAGTTGAGGGATATCTTGGTTGTTTGGTTGTTTTCAGATAAAGTTGCTACCACAGAGGGCCTCTGAAAGACTCTACCCAGCAGTGTATTGAAGCAGATGCTGAGACTCATAGCCAAACTTAGGGAAGACTCTTTGATCACCTCCCCCTGAGGGGGGAGCAGCCTTACCAGGCCACAGAGGAAGACGCTGCATCCAGGCTACGGTCAGATGGAAGGGAGGTGGACCTCTCCTATCAGTGAGGAGGGGCATGGGAGGAGAAGAGGGAGGGAGGGTAGGATAGAGAGGGGATGAGGGAGGGAGCTACAGCTTGGATACAAAGTGAATACATTGATATAAATAAATAAATAAATAAATAAATAAATAAATAAATAAATAAATAAATAGATAAATAAATAGATAGATAGATAGATAGATAGATAGATAGATAGATAGATAGATAAATAAATAAATAAAAAATACAGCTTCCTGTGCCAAGGAGGACACCCTGGACAGATGGCACTAAACTAAGTCAAACAGGTGTCCCGAGTCCAACATTATCTGTCTCTAACATTACTCATTGTCCAAGGGATTTTTAGGAAATAAGGTTCATGATCTCAGTGCTTACACGTCTTCACAAGGGCTTTATATAGGAACTGCTTGTAGGAACAGAGCTGCTATCAGCCAAATCTATGGTGAAATTTGTTTTTCTCATAAGTGGCTATACTCTCATATATGAACTTTTCAATATGTCGGTTATCTCATCTGATAAACCAGTCCTTTATGCTTCATCAGACTCTTTGCCTCTAACTTCCCTCTGAGCTTATTTCCTATAATTAGTCATAAATTATAAAGTCTTTAGCCACGATAATCACAATCCTATCCATTTAGAAATATATATGTACTATTTCATGATTTCAATGGAGTTAGCTTATGGCAGGCTGAGCAGACATTATATGCTATAGACATTAACACACTTGGTTTCTGAACTCTGCAGCTGACAGTCAGGAGACAGACAGTGATGAAATAGTAACACAGCAGTGACAGGTGCCAGTAAGAGACCATGGAATGGGGGCTAACCCTTCTAGAGAGAAGAAATCATTTGAGTTGAAATCTGAAGAGGGAGATTAATTCAAAGAGCATACAATTCTACAGAGCTGTGGTTACAAAAATATGCAAAGGTCTTTGCTTCCATGGAAGAGCTGAGTTTCAGGGAAAGAAGGATCAGCACAGGTAGAGTGAGAAAACCAAGGAAGCAAGATCAAAGAAGAATCCAGGAGACACTGCTCTGACACAGTTTTCAATGGCAGAAGTAAACAGTTTCCACCACAATGAGAGCACCAAGTTCAGATTCTAAAAAACTCCTTCAAACTCTATCACAGTCAATATTTTGGAAGGGAATGAAAGTGAAAGCAAAGGGACCAGTCAAAAGGCTGTTGTAGTTGTAATTGCGCCAACCATGGAACAATGGCAGCATTTATCACACTCTAACCACACTGCATTAGATTTTCATTATGTATGTGAGGAGAACACACACACTGAAACCCAAGTCAGAAAGACATTTAGACATTGGCAATAAACTATGGGTACTGTGATGGTCTGTAAGCCACTATAGGCTTCTCTCTCTCTCTCTCTCTCTCTCTCTCTCTCTTTCTCCTTCTCTCACTTTCTCTCTCTCTCCCTCCTCTCTCCACCTTCCTCCCCTCTCTCCCCCTCTCTCTGTCTCTCTCTCTCTGTGTCTCTGACTCTGTCTTTCTCCCCCTCCCTCCCTCCCTTCCTGCCTCCCTCCCTCTAGGATCAGATAGAAGCTCTTAGCTACTTCTCTAATGACAGGCCTGCCTGCAGGTCTGCTACCATGCTCTACCCCATGGAATTCATGGACTTGTCCTCTAAAACTAAAAACCCTGACTAAATGTCTTTTCTAACAATACGGGTTGCTTTGGTCATTGTCTTTTGACATAGGTAGAAAAGTAAGTAAGATAGGCACTATTAGATATCTTATCCATAAAACCTCAGGCAAATTACTTGAGTGGGATTCTGAGTTGTCCTAGCCAGCATCAGGTTTTTCCTGTTCTAGAATCCAGAAGATCCACCTTAACTAACACAATATTTTCTTTCAAAAGCTGTCATGTTCAAAATAACAGGGATTAAATATATTTAAGAGTTTGGCATTCTGAATGATGATTTGTTAGCTCTTAAAGGAGATATAATATTTTTTTTTATTTTAGGAGATTACATAACATATTATTTTTGGAATAATTATAGAAAAGTGCATGTAATTGTGTAAACGAAAAGAATGGGACCAAAATTCCAGCAGTTACATCTGACATAGCTTTGGAGTGAAAGTATAGGAATATATTGCTAGTTTGATGTTTAGCCATTGTTTGGACCTTAGAAACGTATTATTTTGTAACAAAAGTAGGACAAAGATGCAGCTATAAAAAATAAGCTATCATTCCAGAAGCAGAAAGACACACAGGGTATATACTCACTCATAAGTGGATATTACACATACAATATAGGATAAACATACCAAAATCTGTACACCTAAAGAAACTAATCAAGAAGGAGTAATCTTGATAAAATGCTCAATACCCAATCAGAAAGACAAAGAGGATAGATATCAGAAGAAGGAGAAAACAACAGGACAGGAGCTTACCACAGAGGGCCTCTGAAAGGCTCTATCCTGCAGGGTATCAAAGCAGATGCTGAGACTTATAGCCAACCTTTGGGCAGAGTGCAGGGAATCTTATGAAAGAAGTGGGAAATAGTTAAGACCTGGAGAGGACAGGAGCTCCACAAAGAGAGCAACAGAACCAAAAAATCTGGGCACAGGGATCTTTTCTGAGACTGATACTCCAACCGAGGACCATGCATGGAGATAACCTAGAACCCCTGCACAGATGTAGCCCATGGCAGTTCAGTGTCCAAGTGGGTTCCATAGTAATAGGAATAGGGACTGTCTTTGACATGAACTGATTGGCCTGCTCTTTGATCACCTCCCCCTGAAGAGGGAGCAGCCTTACCAGGCCACAGAGGAAGACAATGCAGCCAGACTTGATGAGACCTGATAGACTAGGATCAGAAGGAAGGGGAGGAAGACCTCCCTTATCAGTGGACTGGGGGAGAGGCATGGGTGGAAAAGGTGGGATTGGGAGGGGAGGAGGGAGGAAGCTATACAGGGATACAAAGTGACTAAATTGAAATTAAT
Source organism: Psammomys obesus (assembly GCF_907164565.1). Lineage (NCBI taxonomy): Eukaryota > Metazoa > Chordata > Mammalia > Rodentia > Muridae > Psammomys > Psammomys obesus. The sequence goes on from NW_026585742.1 coordinate 2,936,807, forward strand.
AAAAATTAAAATTAATAAAAAAAGAAAGAAAAGCTTTTTCTCCATCTATTGATGATCATATCATTCTGTTTTTCATTCCATTTGTGTGATCATGTATTAAATTTATTGGCTTGGATCCTTGATCTTAAGCTGTTCTATAGAGCAACAGTAGTAAAAACTGCATGGTACTGGCATAGAAACAGAATGGTGGATTAATGGAACCGAACAGAGGACCCAGAAATAAACCCACAAACTTATGGTCACCTGATCTTTGACAAAGATGCCAAAACTATACAATGGAAAAAAGAAAGCATCTTCAACAAATGGTGCTGGTCTAACTGGATGTCTACATGTAGAAAAATGCAAATAGATCCACACTTATCACCCTGCACAAAACTAAAGTCCAAGTGGATCAAAGACCTCAACATAAAACCAGACACATTAAATCGGTTAGAAGAAAAAGTGGGGAAGACCCTAGAACTCATTGGTACAGGAGACAACTATTCCTGAAGAGAACACCAACAGCACAGGCTCTCTGAGCAACAATCAATAAATGGGACCTCATGAAACTGAAAAGCTTCTGTAAAGCAAAGGACACCGTCATCAAAACAAAACGACTGCCTACAGATTGGGAAAGAATCTTCACTAACCCTTTATCTGACAGAGGGCTAATATCCAGTATATATAAAGAACTAAAGAAGCTGAAAAGCAGCAAACCAAGTTATCCACTTAAAAAATGGGGAACAGAGCTAAACAGAGAACTCTCTGTAGAGAAATATCGAATGGCAGAGAAACACTTAAAGAAATGCTCAATGTCATTAGCCAGTAGGGAAATGCAAATCAAAACCACCCTGAGATTTCACCTTACACCCATCAGAATGGCCAAGATGAAAAACTCAAGTGACAACACATGCTGGAGAGGCTGTGGAGAAAGTGGAACCCTCCTCCACTGCTGGTGGGAATGTAAACTTGTACAACCACTCTGGAAATCAATCTGGCGCTTTCTCAGACAACTAGGAATAGCACTTCCTCAAGATCCAGCCATATCACTCCTAGGCATATATCCAAAAGAGGCTCAAGTATACAGTAAGGACATTTGCTCAAACATGTTTGTAGCAGCCTTATTTGTAATAGCCAGAAGCTGGAAACAGCCCAGATGCCCCTCACCTGACGAATGGATGCAGAAAACGTGGTACAATCACACAATAGAATATTACTCAGCAATGAAAAATAAGGAAATCATGAAATTTGCAGGTAAGTGGTAGGAACTAAAAAGGATCATCCTCAGTGAGCTGTTCCAGAAGCAGAAAGACACACATGGTATATACTCACTCATATAGCCATATAATATAGGATAAACCTACTAAAATCTGTAACACCTAAAGAAACTAATCAAGAGGGAGGACCCTGACTGAAATGCTCAATCTCCATCCTGAAAGGCAAAGAGGATGGACATCAGAAGAAGAAGAAAACAGGAAACAAGCTAGGAACCTGCCACAGAAGGCCTCTGAAAGGCTCTGCCCTGCAGACTATCAAAGCAGTCACCGAGACTTATGGCCAACTGTTGGGCAGAGTGCATGGAATCTTATGTAAGAAGTGGGAAATAGTAAGATCTGGAGAAGACAGGAACCCCACAAGGAGAGCAACAGAACCAGAAAATTTGAACACAGGGGTCTTCCCAGAGACTCATACTTCAACCAAGGACCATGCATGGAGATAACCTAGAACCCCTGCACAGATGTAGCCCATGGCAGTTTAGTGTCCAAGTGGATTATATAGTAATGGGAAGGCGGACTGCCTCTGACATAATCTGATTGGCCTGCTCTTTGATCACCTCCCCCTGAGGGGGGAGCAGCCTTACCAGGGCACAGAAGATGACAATGCAGCCACTCCTGATGAGATCTGATAGGCTAAGATCAGAAGGAAGGAGAGGAGGACCTCCCCTATCAGTGGGCTTGGGGAGAAGCATGTGTGAAGAAGGAGGAGGGAAGGTGGGATCTGGAGGGGAAGTGGGAGGGGCTTACGGGGGATACAAAGTGAATAACGTATAATTAATAAAAGTTTTTAAAACATTTATTGGCTTGGATCATGTCAGACCATCTCTGGATTATTTCTAGAATAAAGCTGACTTCTTAATGATAAAAAAAAAAGCTATCAATAAAACCTGTGTTTAGGATGCCAGACTAGTGAAGGACAAGACAGATCCTAGCAACTAAGTTCTTTACATCAGACTTTACATCTCTACAGACGTGATGGTAAACATCTACCCCTTAGCCAGCAACACTGCAAAAGGGTTCGGCCATATTTGAATATTGCCCATTCAACTGAAAATTAAACATATACTCTCACTACAACCACCTTAACTGTTAGAGCCAAATGGAAGTTATTACAATAGAGATGGGTGGGTGTATGGTGGGTAAATGTGTGTGTACATTCCTGTGGGGGAGTGCATTAGCAGGCATGACACAACATGTGTGGAAGTCAGAGGACTCTCTTGGGTATTGGTCCTGGCTTTCTACCTCATCTGAGACAAGGTCTGTTGGTTGTTCACCACGACAAATGCCAGGCTATCTAGTCTATGGTCTCTCAGGGATTCTGTGCTCTTGACCCACCATCTCTCTACAAGAGCACTGGGAGTGCAGATACACAGCACTGTGTCCAGCTTTGCAATGGTTCTGGAGATTCAAACTCAGACCCTTACACTTGCCTGGCAAGCACTTTGCCTTGGAGCCATCTCCTGACCCCAGGAAAAGAGCTGTTAGTAGCTGCATACTGAATGTGAGGTTTGTTGTATCTTTTTGTAGATACCATCTGTTTGACTAAGGAGACTCTCTTCTCTTCTCATTGAACAATGAGACTGGATCCAGAATGGACGCTAAATGCTATCATTTTCCCTCTTCATCAGCTGATACGCTCCCGTGGTCTTTCACTTTTTCTCTGCTAATGTGACAGATTCCATTAACTGCTTCTTCTCACAGTCAGCTTGCTTTCCTGGAATCAAATGTATAACCAAGTCTGATTTATTAACATTTTATCTGGAATTTTTGTACCCATCCTCCCGAGAAAAAGTAGACTGTGAATTTCCTTTTGTTTAATAGCCTTATTTTTTTCTTTAGGGTCAAGTTTATCATGGGTAATAATGTGCATTTATATATGATTGGCATCACTTATTCCTATGTGGAAAAGTCTGGTGTTAAATTTAACTGGTGTCTACTTTATGAAACAATTTACAACTATAATCTTTTTTTTGATACAGAATAATTCAGATTGTCTAGAATGTATTATGCTAAGTTTTAACTGTATTTTAGAACTAAAACTGTTTTATTAAAAATTTGCAATTTATTAAAATAAAATTGTGGTAATATCTTTTTACTGCTTTTCTCAATTCTAATGCTGTAAATTTGTATCATAGCTTTTTTCTTAATTGTTCTTCAATGGTTAGTTAGCTTTATTAGTCTTTTCAATGAACGGACTTTTACATTTTTATTACTTCCTATTACAATGATTTTTGATCTTCTTTTTATTTTCTTTACTTCACCCGAATTTGTCCTGTTTCTCCTTTTTAGATTCTTGCTGATCTACCAATTTAGAGCCTTTCTTTTAAAATTCTAAGGCCATGCATTTCTCTGTAGGTGCTGCCTTACCTTTCATCTTAAGGTCTGATGTCATTAGTCCCCAATACTGCTAATAAGGGAGACATAGTATCCCTTATTGGGATTCTTGGGCTTCTTGGATCATTTTTTATATATTTTCACTTCAATACTGTTGTGATCAGAACAACAGTACATGTTAATGGAATGGGACAGCAATAGCATAACCTCCCACTACGGCTCAGGGACCACAGGGAAGAGAAAACAAAGAGTGTTATAGCCAGAAGCTGGGGAAAATTACTGTAACATGGTATCTTCTTGGATATAAAAGAGCTAAGTTCATGAACTGACAACAGCCTGTACAAGACCTGTACAAGATGAAGCCTGTCAACATTCCAGCATGATGGAGAGGGTCCCATAGTTTCACTCCAAGCAGAAAAGTACTGCCACTTGACTGTTGTTGGAGGAAAGGATGTCAGTTATGCCCAAAGAGAGACCTCTAACAGAGTGCCTTGCTCCAGGGGAAGGTCTGCTATGCTTGTTCCCATGCAGGCAGCTCTAACTGGACTTCAGTGGGTCATAAAGAAAAAGAGAGGAAGAGAGAGAGAGAGAGAGAGAGAGAGAGAGAGAGAGAGAGTGATGCTGGGGCTATATGAGGGAGTCTGGGATAACTTGGAGGAAGAAGAAGGGAGGATGGGCATGAGCATGTACATAGTATATATGTATAAAACTCAAAAGTTAGATAATTAATAGCTAAATGAAAAATAAAATAAAGTATGGGTTAAAGTGTACAAATTTATTGAGAAGTGCTTACATCTGTGCAAATGGTCTATATGATGCAGATTTAAGAGTGTATACGCATTGCTTGATGGATGCAGTTAATATTCCACAAATCAGTTAAATTGGGTGCTAACCTACTATTTGAATCTTCTGCACGTCTACTGACATTTTCCTTTATGTTAGAAGTTACCGAGAGCAGAATGGTAAATTCTAAGACTAAAGGTTTATGTTTCTTCTTTCAGGGTAATCAATTTCTTTCTAATATTTTGAAACCATTCAACTTGTGAGCTTACAGGCAGCCTTATCTGCTGTCTTTTGTTGGTGTTTATATGATATTTTCATATACTTTTAATCTTTATTTGATTTAATATTTGCACCCATATCATTTCCCTTGCTCTTATAATCTAGGATGGCAATCTTTGGTTTTAAATTGAAATATTAAATCTTCTCACATTAATGTAATCACTGTTACATTTGTATGCTAGTCAACAGCTTGATTTGTTCTTTTTTTCTGAGTTCTTTGTTCCTTAATTACTCTTTTGTCTTCTATTAATCAAATATATTTTATCACTTCATTTTATGTATCAGCTTGCTAATTACATGTTCTTAAAGTGAGTACCACAGAAATAAAAGGCATTCTCTTGACTTATTAGAATTTACTATAATTAATATATTTACCCTCTTAATAAGAATTTGACATCATATTAACTTTTTGTACTCTAGTCTGCTATGCACTATTATTGCTGCCTTTTACTGTAATTCTACTTTTACTTTAGTTTATTTTATTACATTTATTTTACTTTATTGAGACAGGCTATTACTATATATGCTTGGCCAGCAAGGGACTTTTTGTGTAGACCAACCTAAACTTAAACTCACAGAGATTTGCCAGCCTCTGCCTCCCAAGTGCTAGAATTAAAGAAGTATGCCACTATGCCCAACCTATGTTTTGTTATCTAAACTTTTTGTTATAGAGGATTTCCTATATATACATTACATACTTAATGAATTGAAACCACCACAGCCATTTTCCTGTCCTAACAATCAGTAGTTAGTGTCCAATTTTGTTCTAGCTAGCCCTGTCAACTTTTCCTTCACTCATACTATTTTAATACAATGCCACACATTATAGTTCTTACAACCATCTCAATATTTATCTATAAAAGACAAATAGTAGGCTTTTCAAAGCATATAACCATAATATCACCAAACATACAAATTATTTAAGAAAGATGTTTAAAACTTGGTAAACATTCAGATATATGAACATCTCAATTGCCGTTGTTGTTTACAGCTGTTTTGAAATCAAGTTTCTTTTTAGCTCTGCACATTAAAGTTGGTTGATGTCTCTTTTAAGGTCCATTTAACATATTAGTTCTCCTCAACCTTTTTTGTTTGTTTGTTTGTTTGTTTGAATTTGTTATTACTGGTTAATTGGAGAAAATGCTTTATTAGAAGAAAAAATTCCCATTGATCATATTTTATTCCTTACTGGTGGTACATTTTCCTTCCTTGGGAGGCATACCATATCTGGTCACATTTCATAACATCCACAGTTATTAGTGCTTAACGTATCAAGTTCTTAGGATTGATAAATAATTTATGTCTATCAACAGCAACCTACAAGTAAGAATATTGTGGGATTCACTGTGGAAGATCTAAAATAATATTATCAAGACTAAATTTCCTCTATTTATTTATCCAATCAAAAGAATTACAGAATGAATGCATAATTCTTTACATTTATTTACTATATTTCAAAATAACAAATTAGCTACCTAACATTCTCCTACTGTGACCAACAGCTTAGTACCATATTCAACATTTGAACTAATAGATTTAAAATATTTGATAATTTTTTCTTTGTAATTTTTCAATTTTTATTTTAATTTTTATATTAATTACAGTTTGATCACTTTGTATCCCAGCTGTAGCTACCTTCCTCATTCCCTCCCAATCCTACCCTCCCTCTCTCATCTCCTCCCATGCCCCTCTCCAAGTCCACTGATAGGGAAGGTCCTCCTCCCCTTCCACCTGACCCTAGCCTATCAGGTCTGATGAGGACTAGCTGCATTATCTTCTTCTGTGGCCTGGTAAGGCTGCCCCTTCCCCCAGGGGGAGGTGATCAAAGAGCCAGCCACTGAGTTCATGTCAGAGACAGCTCCTGTTCCTCTTAATAGGGTACCCACTTGGATACTGAGCTGCCATTGGATACATCTGTGCAGGAGTTCTGGGTTATCTCTATTGCATGGTCCTTGGTTGGACTATCAGTCTCAGAAAAGACCCCTGTGCCCAGATTTCTTGGTTCTTTTACTATCCTTGTGGAGCTCCTGTCCCCTCTAGATCTTTCTATCCCCCCCTTCTTTCAAAAGATTCCTTGCACTCTGCCCAAAGTTAGGCTATGAGTTTCAGCATCTGTTTCAATACCCTGTTGGGTAGAGTCTTTCAAAGGCCCTCTGTGATAGGCTCCTGTTTCTGTTTCCTGTTTCCTCCCTCTTCTGATGTCTGTCCTGTTTGCCTTTCTGAGTGAGGATTGATTATTTTACCCTGGGCCCTCCTTCCTGCTTAGCTTCTTTAGGTATACAGATTTTAGTATGCTTATCCTATATTATATGTCTAATATGTCTAATACCCACTTACAACTGAGTATGTATCATGAATAGGGTACAGAGCTAAACAAAGAATTCTCTATAGAGGAATATTGAATGGCAGAGAAACACTTAAAGAAATGCTCAACATCTTTAGCTATCAGGGAAATGCAAATCAAAACGACCCTGAGATATCACCTTACACCCAATCAGAATGGCTAAGATCAAAAACTCAAGTGACAACACATGCTGGAGATGATGTGGAGAAATGGGAACCCTACTCCATTGCTGGTGGGAAAATAAATTTGTACAACCACTTTGGAAATCAATCTAGCCCTTCCTCAGACAATTAGGAATAGTGCTTCCTCAAGATCTAGCTATAGCACTCCTAGGCATATATCCAAAAGATGCTCAAGTATACAACAAGGACATTTGCTCGACCATTTTTGTAGCAGCTTTATTTGTAATAGCCAGAGCCTGGAAACAACCCAGATATCCCTCAACTGAGGAATGAATACAGAAATTGTGGTACATTTACACAATGGAATACTACTCAGCAATTAAAAACAAGGAAATCATGAAATGTGCAGGCAAATGGTTGGAACTAGAAAAGATCATCTTGAGTGAGGTATCTCAGAAGCAGAAAGAGACACATGCAATATCTGATAATTTTAATCCACTGCAGTTACTCTCCTCAACTTATGGGGTGCTTAAATTATCTCATCTTAACTTGTTTGGCAATGATTTAAAGTTCATTAGACACCACTTTGTTTTAAACTGTTAATTTGTTCACACTGACATATCTTATCTCTAGAGCACTCTTTTTGCCTCCTCCTGATTCCAGCTAGGACCATTTTCCTGGCACTGAGATCTCCTTTTAAATTTTTAGTGTAGAAATGCTGGGCATTCATTATCATATTTTAACATTCATAAATACCTCTTTTCTGAAAGATATGTTCACTAGGTATAAAATTATAGATTGCTAAGTTTTTGATACTGTGGATGATTTAACTATTTTCTAGCTTCCATTAATGTTTCTTTGAAATTGTGTCATTATTTTTTTCCTTTGGATGATTTTAACATTCTTTTATTTGTCTTTAGTTTTAGTAGTTTTACTATATTTATATCAACCCATAGAAAATAGATAAATAGATATAGATAGACAGAGAGAGAGAGAGAGAACCTTGGTACCTTGGTATATTAGATTTTCTTTTCTTATAAAGTTCCATGAACCTGTCTTTATGTCCCACATGAATTTTGTTATACTCAGGCAATATCTCTTTAAATGCTGTGTCTAGCCTGTGTTTTCTAGCCGCTTCTTGGGCCTACAAGACCAGCTTGGACCTTGACGATCCCTCAGAAGTCCATTATGGAGTCACCTTTATCTTTGTTGCCATCCTTTTCCAGGTCTGTGCTTTAAATCTGAGTATCTTTTCCTAATAGCACTTCCATAACATTTTATTTTAATATGCCTAACCTGTTGTTAACCTATCTGCTAAATTTTTAATTTCATTTACTATAATTTTAAGTTTTAACGTGTTCATTTGTTTGTGTTTATAGAGTAGATATCTGATAAAATTCTGTTTCTTGCACATATTGATTATATATGTGAAAGTTTGTGTCTTGTAACTCCAACATCTCAATCACTTTGGTGTCTAATGCCTTTGGCTTTTTTTTTAACATGATTTTTACTTAGCTCCTGTTTCTTTGAAAACCTACTATATTTCACCAAATTAAGGACAAATTCATTGTTTATGGAAACTGCACGTCTGAAATTATGTTTTCTTGTTCCAAAGGTGAGATGATTTTGCCCTGTAAGCAGAGAAAGCACAGAAAGGTCATCATGACCCAGCCGAGGCTCCTATACTACCAGCCTGGCCTCCTCCTTGGCTACAGCTCTTCACCAGGTTCAGTCAGACCCTTCATTGTTTCTCAGGCTCCCACAGCCTCAGAAACCATGGACTCTGAAATGCTGCTGTACCTCTCACATCTCTACTCTGATCTTACTGTCCCATGAGCTGTCTCTTCTGAGCTCTATATCTGTTGACACCCCCTGGAGATGTAAAACACAGACCATGTTGACCACAATGGTGCTTGGCTCCTTTTCTCTGGGACATGCTTCTGTAAGTGCTGGTTCTTTTGGTGACCAGGCACTCCACTGTACAATATTAACACATCTGTATTTCGGGAAAACAACATTTTAAGTAGGCCCTTGCTTGATGAGCTCACACATTTATTGCCGTTGATTTTTTAATATCCTTAAGATTCGGACCTATTCTCATCATTTCGACATGACTACAAAGAAACACACAGTCATGCAAATCTAAGAGGGATTGACCTTCATTCAGTGATCAGCCTCAAATAATGTCAGGAAATCTGAAGCTTTCTCTGGTAAAATATGGATAGGGAGAGGAAGAAGATGTGTTATTTATCATGGACAATACTCAGCACAATTTTATTGCTCCTTGGGGAATCTGCGGCTTTTAAAGATGCTATTATTATTTGGAAGCTCTCCAGAGAGCACTAAGGATTAAAAATAGCACCTGCACTCTGCTAAGTCAAATCACCTGTTTATTGCCCAGAGTGATGAAAATCATCTAATAAAATATTACAGACAGTGTTCACAACTATGAGCACAATTCATATGTTCAGCAAAGCTAAGGAGAATGCTTGTGCCTTAATACATATTTGTTAGATGGATAACTCACATGGTCAGACAGAGATAATTCACTTCTTTAAAGAACCATATTTTTGAATAGTAAAAATAAAACTTTTGTAAATGTCTTATGATTTGGGTTTGCCTAGATCCAGCACAAAACTTTACTGCTGTAGACTGGACATAGTGGTTCGACCTGTAATCTCAGAACTTGGGAGGCTTGTGTTAATGGATGGGTCAGCGGGGTTAAAAAATGATAAGTTGTCTCTAAAACAGCAAACAAGAGCCAGAGAAATGGAAGTTCCAGTGGGGAAAGGCCTGGAGACGTGAGCTCAATGCCCAAACTCAAGCAAAGTGATCTCTGACCTCTAAACGTGAACGTGGCACACAATCCCACTCACAGACATAGACATAGACAGACACGCACACACATACACACACAGAGAGAAACAAAATAAAACCTTCACCTTTATTCACAGAGAGAGAGAGAGAGAAACAAAATAAACAAAATCAACTCTTCATCTTTTGGGGTATGTATTTGCATGTGGCTATGCATGCATGCATATCTGTTCACATGTGGACAAATGTTGGGGTGCATGTGTATTTGCATGTGTATATGTGTATGTGAAAGCCAGAAGTTAATGTTGGGTGCTTTCCTCCCTACCCAGTTGTCTGCTGACTCAGCTAGCCCCGACAGTCAGCTGGCTTGCGGAATCTCACCTCTGCCTGCCTCCCCTGTCCAGGTACAGGGGTGCTGAGGATCCCAGTCCTCACACTTGAGCAGAAAGCACTTTACGCACTGAGGCATTGCTCCAGCCTTTACTTTTTATAGCTCCCTGGTTTTCCTTTGTCGATGTCTGTGGGTGGGCATGGGTGCCGCTTTCACGTTTAGAGGTCAGAGAATAATCCAGCTCCTCTTGCTACCCTAGAGAGACACATATAGGGAATATGACTCAGGGTAATGCCTGGTCCATCCCCTTGGCTATAGTTTTTGGTTCAGCAATGAGCAAGGGATCCCAGATACTCCTTTGAGACTCATGGTTGGGTTTAACAGTTCAGCCATAAGCAAGAGATCCCAGATATTCCTATGACACTTGTGGTTGAATTTTCCTGTGACTACATGGAAGAAATGTTTCTACCTGATCAAAGAGTGGAATGGAATGGAAGGTTCAATGTGGTAATCACTAGACAAAGAGGGACAACGGAAGAGTGGAAACAACATTCCTGTAGCAGGAGTGAACACATACACTTCATTGTTAAAGCCAGAATAGTAACTGCATTTCAGATAGGCACTATGAATCATTACTATCCATCAAACCAAATGTCCTTACTATTTATCAAAAAAGTCTGTAGCAACAGAGTATTTAAGGCTGATCTACCCTCACTCTGGCTTATGAATAAAATGTCAGCTGCTCAATGAAACAATGCAGTGGCGTTAGCATCTAAGCGCACAGTAAAATGTATTGCAGACTGCTAATGATATTTTTAGTTTCCCCCTTCATTTACATGGTTCTCAAGACTGACTCCTGAAATTCATCAATATCATTCACATTGCTTCATTTTTAAAGTTTCAAGGTTAGATTTTTATGAACCTGTTCCTCACGGATGCTTAATTATTTAGATAATGAGGTAAATTATAAAAGGCCCATGGAAAGAAGAAAACTTTTGGCATTTCTGATCTTAAAAGTTTTGTCTTGGACCAGACAAATGGCTCAAAGGTAAAGGAGTTGCTAAGGAAGCCTGATGACCTGAGTTCAATCCCCAGAACCTATATATAGGGCAAAGGAAACATTTGACACCACAAAGTTGTTTCTGACCTCCACACATGTGTGGTGGCTTGTGTGCCGACACATACATTTTACACACATACAAATAAATGATTTTCTAAGAGTCTGTCTTTATGGACTAGTGCTTGGCAGAGAATCCTAGAAACTTACAGAGCTGCTAGCTTAGCATATTATCTGTCAATAAAACAGCCTGTCTCAGACAAGGCAGAAGGGTTCATTACTTAAGGTTATCCTCTGACCTCTACATGTGTGCCAACATGAAAAAACACACACATGCACACACACATACACACAAGCATGTGTGCACAAAATAACGAAAGGAAAGAATGAAAACATGGAGGGAGAGAGAGAGAGGGATGAAGAGATGGAAGGAAGGAGGGAGGGAGGGAGAGGAGGACGGAGGAACTTGTGAGAGAAAGGGAAAGCAGTCCTCAGCTTGGGCTAGTGCAGTGGCTGTTGATGGTGGCTGTAAGAAACTGCCCCAGGAGAAAGGCTGCAAAGGAAGTGAGCCTCCCTCAGCCTCTCTTGTCCTCTTGGTAGATTTGGACACAAGCATGTGCACACACCAAGGATCATACCTTTTAACCCATGGAATTTGATTAGGAGTGAAGTAAAATGTGCAGGACCAGAATTTGAAAGATTAGTTTAACAATCTTTATGTATCTAATTTCCAAATGATTTCTCTCTCTGGACAGGCATCTAATGTCAAACACTGGTATTAAGGAGAACCATGATAACTGAAAAACCATGAGGTGTGCATCTGTCAGAATGACCACTTTTAAAAGAAACTTTTAAAAGTTTCCCTTCCCGAAAACTGTGCTCTGCTCATACATGCTGAGCTTTGACATGTGTCCTTAGTCTCTCACTCACTACTAACCACTGTCTCAGGGAGAAATGAATTTCAAGAGAAAAGCAGAGATTTCAAAGAGAGAGAGATACAACCACTTTCAAACTCCAGGTAACGGAGAAGTTAAAAGAAATCACAATTCCTTGATGATTTAAAGTAGAATTTTAGTGTATCTAATCACTTCCAATAGCAAGTGTTGACCACACCCAAATTTACCAAGGCAGTGAGTTTCAATTGTTTCCAAATGACCCACTGTAAAGACTTTCTCCCTCCCCATCTAAGCCCAGGTAAGAAACCATGTGTAGGTGAACACTATGAAAAACCCACAGTAGTAAGTGAAGGCTGGTGTCTAGCAAACGAACTCACAACTTTCTATGCTGTATCATCTCACTGAGAATAAATGCTGCTTGAAAATCTCTAAATTGCTTTTACAATCTCTCCTAATAACTTAATGTAAAGTATACAACCTTGCCTAACTGAACAGATTGTGCATGCTAGGCTGGCTGAAAGAATTATGCATAGTCAAATCGTTGCTAACTCTAATTTCCGGTTACAGTTTTTTATCTTTTTTTTTTTTAAATAAAATGGAGCCAATCCTGTCTACCCAGTAGAAATCTTAGCCTGCATTAGCTTCCCAAAATATCTCCACGAAGCCTTTGAAATGAGATGCCTCATTCAGATTATACTCTGCAGTGATGTGGTACAAGCTGACCACCTGAAACCCAAAACAATACTTTTTCTTTTTGTCTGTTTTTAAGCACAGGTCTATAAACAACCCTGTGCTTGTGGAAACAGACCGCCAGAAGAATATTCCAAGGATGTGGCCTGAGATGTTCTGCTTCACTCTGAGGCATCCGCTCAGCTTCACTACTGTTCCCGTGAAGAAAATGTTTCCTTAACGACCCCTAGAGGAAGACAATGATTTGATAAACACGAAGTATGACACATAAGGTTGTTCCATACCTGTGTATGTAATGTCATCTGGGCCTGTACATTTTCCTAAAGCAGAAATAGCACCATTTCTCTCCACTCCAATTATGTCTCTAACCCTGGAGGCCAGTGCAGAGAGCAAACATCTCCCTTTTCGATCCACAATTAACTAAAAGTTTCAGTGCTCCAAAAGCCTTTTATTTCCATCTTAAAAAGTGGCCTGAATGTCTGTTAAAAGGGTTTCCTTTATTAACTCCTGCCTGAGAATTTATATGGCAGCGTGTTTGAAAGTTGCCCTGCAGGGAAGAAATCGGACATCAGTGTGACAGCCTGATGACGGGTGTGTGGGTTTCCTGTTGATTCCCTTGTCACATTTGCTAAATTACTGTTGAGACCACAGGGTAGACTCAGCTTGTGAATTTTTTTCTCCTCTTTCTGCCTCACAGATCATTCATAATCACACGTGGGGGTAAAAATGAAAGACAAAGCTGCGTAAACCCATTTCCACTGTTTGCTAAGAGCAGAAGCAAATGACAATACTCAAAACTCATTGTTGGGGGAATATCTCTGGGCAAGGAGCAGTGAGGATCACAGCATCGGTTCTGCTTTTTGGTCAAAGCAGGCCATTCCAGCTGCTGTAATTCCGCCAATGGTGACTATTTTGAGACTTAAAGCAGATAAATTTATCGTACTTCTTCTGTTTGGTCGTCCCTGAGAGGCTTCAGTGTACAGGTATGCACAAAACAGAAATAAAACCCACATTGCTACTGTCTGCATTGAGTGAGGAAAATGTATTCATCTTCCAAAATAATTGCAGGAGCTATGATAATCTCAAAAGTGTGTGCAGGTTTGATCTCCAGCATCCTCTGTGAAGGGACACACTGTTAGACCCTTGCCGAACTGTTTGGAAGGAAGCTTGATGTCTTCCTAGCTCATGATGCCTATCAGAATTCCTGTTCTTTCACTTAGGACTCTTGAATCCTTCTCTGCTTCATCTGCATAAGCAACTGAAAGAGACTAGAGAGATGAGAGAGGGCATCACAGGCAGAGAGGGCAGAGTCTCATGCCCGTTGTTTAAAGATGTCATTCAGTGCCCAGACATTGGGCTTTGGGCCCTCCTCCAAAGCAGTCCTAAAAACATCAAAGACAAGGGGGTAGAGAAAAACATCTTCGAGCTGGCGAGGGAAATGCTTCTGGAACTTTAGTGTAGTGACAAATCACCCAGAGTCAAGCTGCAGTGCTGGTTCCGGGTGTGAACCAGAGTCTCAGCTTCCACAGAACCATGGATCTGATTCCAGGGCTATTTCAGACACCAGGTTTCTGCTCTTAGGGAAACCCAAGTCAGCATCTTCTCTAAGGTCCCACTGACGCTCTTCAGGCCTGGGCAGTACCTGCCCTGGTTCTTTTTCTTTACCAGGATCTTACATGCTACTTTCTTTCTTTTTAAAATACATGTTGTTGTTGTTGTTGTTGTTTTTTAATTTTATGCGTGTGCACATACATATGCATGTGTGTGTGTCTGTATGTGTGTGTGTGTGCTTACTGGCATGTGTGTCTGCCTGTCTGTTTATAGGCAGGTATCCTCAAAAGCCAGAGATACTAAAGTTCCTGGAGCTGGAGTCATTTCAAGCTGTAAGCCACCTGACAGGAGAGCTGTGGACCAAATTTGGACTTTCTATAAGAGCAGTATGAGTTCTTATCAAATTGAGTTAATGTTCCATCCTTTATTTAAGTTTTATGGTTTTTGTTTTCTTTGATTTTGTTTTTGTTTTGTTTTGGAAAGCATCATACTATGTAGCCCTGGCTAATCTAGAATGTACTATCTAGACCAGGCTGGCCTTGCACTCACAGAGATCTGCCTGCCTCTGCCTCCTGAGTGACAGCATTAATGGCATGCACCACCATTCTATTTCCTCCTGGAGGGGCCTTTAAGTAGAGAAAGTGCAGGACTTCATGGATAGCAGTGGCTCTGGAACCAGACAGATCAAGGCTAGAATCCCAGTGGTATGACTTAACCCGAAAGGTGAGGTCTTAGGGGAATCTCTTAAACCTGTTTCCAGTTCCTTTTTTCCCCTGGCAAAATGATTGTTCTCAGTCTCTGGGTTGTTCCAAGAAACAAAAGTTGCTTGTGAACAATAGTGGGCTCTGGTCTTGGTGAATAAGCAGCCTGGAACAACTCTACTGACAGGAAATAAGGAAGGAGGTGGGGAGTTGCTTGGTTGAATATACTTTGTTTTTCCTAATACTGTGGTTCTGGCTTTTTCTTAGATCTGTAATTTGGGGATGTATGAGCTCTATACACATTTCTAAGCCACACATCTCTTCCATTTCCAATACTTCTAAACTCTAAAAAGCTACTCTTCGATCAAACATTTAGCAGTGTCAGAATGCAGAAAGAACTTGGGTCTGTATGGTTTGGTTTGGTTTTAATGTTTCATGCTCCGTGTGCTGGGAAGCTGGCCTTGGGGTTGCCCTGCTACACCTGGCTGTTAGTATTTCCATAGCAAACCCTTGTTCTGAAGTTGCTCTTCTAATCGCTCTTCTCTAATCTGATGCTAGGCTAGATGTGGCTTGCCTAGCACATGGTACACTGGTTTCCCTCTCACACATCTGCTTGGGAATCCAGAAGGTAATTCTGAGTTAACAAGAGGAATGAACAAAACAAACAAACAAACAACCTACTAATTTAATTCTTTCCCCGTCTTCCCACTCCAGTAGATATAAACAAACACATAAAACCTAGTTTTGTTTTTATTTATTTGTTTTAGTTTGTCTGTTTTAGAGTGAGGAGGCAAAGCTACCAACTTGAGTAAAACAAAAAGCAACAAAGGAAAGAGAAGAAAATTATGAAACATATACTTATTCTTCCAATTTCCCCTGACAGTTCTGCAGCCAAGATGTGGCCCTCCTGTTGACCATACTTTAACCCTGATGAAATACTGCAATGATTCCTATTTTCTTTAACTTTTAAAAAGTGTGTATTAATTATTGTCATGAGATATTAGACAATAATTAAATATTGCTATTGATTTTTGTCGACAATGATAACAGTACTGTTGTCACCTACCTTATGGTCTTTACAGTTTTATTGTAGGATCTGCTCTATTACTACAATATTTACACTAAGAATACAGTGAGTTAGTAGCTTTCTTCACAGTTTAAAAAGAATCACAGACTCATCACTCCTGTTCTAAATAGCTGAGTTGGTAGCAATCTTGTCTCGGTTTCATAAGAGACAAGTTCCATTCTGTCACTTCTTATAACAGCCACCTGGAAGATGATTCCACTGCCTTTGTAAGATTGGTTGTGTTTGGCATGTGTGACAGTAGCTAAATAAGTGAGATTTCTATGTCACACATGCTGGGGCTGTGTGCACTCATTGACTTGGCCCTAGCTCTGATCTTCCACAATACAGCAGATCAACTGGTCACCCTCCTTCAGGAGCCACAGGATGAGCTCTGGTTGTGATGACCTTGGTTTTGCCACAAAGCCAGTTGGGAGTAAAGATGCCTGACATGCTGCAGATCAGCTCTGAACCTAGAGTCCAGAACATTCAGGCCACTCATGATAATGACTCTTATTGATGTGACATCAGTGTTCTGGAGGTTCCATGGTAGCAGGGAAAGCCCATTAGCCACCGTGGTATCAACTCATGACAAGAACTGCTGATGGCTCTTGCCCTAACATCAACTTCTGTTACAGGCCTGCATCTTCCTAGCTTCCTTCCTCTAAGATTAAAGCAGAGAGAGGGCTTGCTTCCTGTGAACTCATTCCACCTCAAATGGAAGCAAGCAGATGAATTACTATCGGCTCATTTATCTTACTATATTATGCCACATGACACGAACCTATTTGTAGCTATTAGCAACTTCACATGACTTGGCCTTATATCCTGTTTAGAGAGGAAGTTTCCGTATTCCAAAGACCTAAGTCTTTTCCAAGATTGTGTGATATTCACCAGAACAAAGTATCTCAAATTTATTTACTCAGATGGTACATGTTTTTATATGAAAGATACTGAGACAGGTCTTTACCTTCATTTTCACTTTTCTAAAATAACAACACGCTTTAGAAAATTCCCCATTTCAATCAGAAACTATCAAATACACAAGCATGGCCCCTTTTCTCAGGATCAGGAGTGAGAAAGATACAAAAGGCAATGAAACGTGATTTCTCCCCCCAAGAACCAACCAATAAGATTGGATAAAAAAATGCAAAAAGGTGAAGGATAAAGTAACAGCATAAGAAATGTCACAAGACAGGCCATAATCATTTGCCAAATGAGTGGAATAGAAAATAAGTGCAGTGTCGAGAGGCAGGAGCAATCACCTAGAATCTGATTTGAGCCACTTTCCATCTAATTTATCTTATCAATCCAGGAGCCCGCCCACCTACTTACTGCAGGAAGTTATCCCAGAAGATGAAAATCACCTCTCTGCCTACTCAGAACTCCTGGACGGTGCAACCAGAGCAGTGTGTGTGGGAGATCTCAGATCCATCTGAGGAAAAGCAAATGGAGGCATTCTGACAAGCTAGACACTTCACTCTCCTGTTTCACTGTGTAGCTCAGGCCATTCTGGAACTCAAACTCTACAGCTGATTCTTCAGCCTCAGGCACCGCAACTGTAGAATTTACAGGCCTGTACACACACACACAAAAAAAAAAAACCCACACTTTTTCTTTCCTGTTTACTTCTGAAGTTTACTAAAATTAAATTCTTCCAGACAGTTGGATGAAGACAATTGGATGGGGGAGGTGGAAAACTTCTAATGTCATGTGTGAACTATAAACTATAGCTACCTCAGGAGTGAGCACTTTTCCTGATTCTGTGATGGCCTTCACAGAATCAATTTCAGCCCTTCTGAGCAGATACAAAGAGCAAAAGCTAAATCTAGTTGTAAGAAGCTTAGACGTGCCTGTTGAGTTACATATGGCTGCCTAACAAGCATAGCTAGTTCAGTGGTATCCTGTTTTCTCACTCATGGCCCCTTCATGGTTCGTATTCTTCCTCTTGGTTGTGGAAAAAAAAATCCAGATGCTCTGCAAGTCCTAATGACCTCAAATTTCTAGGGCTCCTAGCACTGAATCTATGCTGGGTGTTGCCCAAAGCAAGGCAGGCTGTTTTCCTCCACATCGCTCTTTCTCTCTGTGAGCTGGGCCTGAGAAACTTCCTTTACACATGAGGAAACACCTTTTGTTTTTCCCTTTCTCTTTCCACCACATTTAATCCATGATAATGGTATTTCATTTTACCCACAAAATATTCCTTTTCTTCCCTTCACCATCGCAATAGCCCTCCTATCTATCAAGCACCAACCGCCATCAGCGCTTATCAACAGGGCATCCTGATGTCCTGCCTCTACTCTTGCCCTTCCAGTCCATTCTGAACATGCCACCAAGAGAAAACCTGTAAAATCATTGAATGAAACGCATCTTCGTGTGACTCAAATCCTATCATGCCTTCTTTTATATTAAGTATTCATTGTCTTTTGTGCTGGCATTCCAAAGCCTCTGAAACCTAACCCAATTTTGGTCTGCAGGAGGCCATCCAGTAGCACTATGTAAGAGGTGACATAATAGGTGACACTCAACTCTATTACCAATCATGAGATTGCTGAGTTAGAACTTCAGGCTCTTTGTGGGTCATATGAGTTGTGTAGCTTTGGGCTAAGTACTTGACTTCTCTGGACTTCAGGTTTTTCAAATACCAAACTGCATTTCTTTCTTTCTTTTAAAAGGCTTATTATTTTTATTTTATATGTATAAGTGCTTTATTTCCACGTATGATGTGTACCAGATACATGTCTGGTGCCCTCAGAGGTCAGAAGAGGTCATGAGAATTGAGCTACCAGGAAGGTTCTGGAACATGACCCAGATCTTCTGCAAAAACAGTAAATGCTTTTCACCACTGAGCCATTTCTCCAGCACCAAAACTACATTTCGTAATAGTCTGTCAAAGGAAGAAACAAAGGCACTACTTATAAAGAGCAAAGAGCAGTGTTGCTTCATGGTAGGGGATTTGCAAAATCATCACATCATCCAAGACTACTCTCAGCTCCTCAAACATCTCCAAGACTCTCTGGACCTGTAACATTGTTGTCATTGATGCTAATGCCCTAGTTCCTCTTGTCCAGCTCTGTGCACAATTACCTACTGTCCTAATCTTTCAGCTTGATACAACACAGAGTAACCTGGGCAGAGTGAACTTAATTGAAGAGCCCTTTTGATTAGACTGGCCCATGGCCATGCCGACAAGAGAGTGTTTGTAATTAATGGCTGACTGTAGACAGTACTAGCTTCAGAAAGTACTATACTATATAAGAAAGCTAGCTAAGCACGAGCCAGAAGTCAAGCCATGAAGTAGGGTTGCTTTGTAGTTTCTGCTTGAGTTCTTGCTTGAGTTCCTCAGACTTCCTTCAACGATGGATTGTGACCTGGAAGTATAAGCCAAATATACCCTTGTTTAACATAGCAACAAAACTGTAGTGTGTGTGTTGCATGTTGTGTGTGTGTGTGTGTGTGCATGTGTGTGCGAGCACATGCACGCACTATATGTACACACTGGCCAAGGAGTCCCAGTGATTCTCCTTATCACTTTCCCAGCTTTTCATGGAAATACTGGGATCGATCATAGGTCCCATGTTTGCCTGGCAACTGAGCTGTTTTTCTTTTCTTTTCTTTTTTTTTTTTTTTTTAGAGTTTCTATTGCCTTGATCAAACACCATGACCAAAAGTAACTTGGGGAAGAAAGAGTTTATCTCTCTTCATCATTAAGGTCAGTCAGAGTAGAGACCAGCAGGAACTGGGGGCAGGAACATGTACAAAGGCCATAGAGGACTATAGCTTACTGACTTCATCCACATAGCTTGCTCAACCCATTTTCTTTTTTCTTTACCATCATCACCATCACTATTGTTATTTACAATAATACTCTGTATCCTGGTTGTAGCCCCCTCCCTCATCTCCTCCTTGCCCCACCCTCTCTCCATCTTCCTCCCCTATCCCTCTCCTCTAGTCCATACATCCATTTGTTCATACGGTGGCTTAGCTCAGATTCCACAGAAAGCAGAGAAATCATCTAGCTTCTAAAGTGTGCTATTCAGGAAAGTCGAGAGAAGAAAAGAAAGATGTGAGGCGGGAGTAGAAGAAAAGCAGTTACTGGATGCATTACTGCACCAGCTGCCAAGTGTTTTCAAGTCCAGTTGATTGTCAGGCCTCCTTCACTTCTCCTCTGAGAAAGGCCATGTGAGTGACAGCATTTTTGAACAGCATGTCCAAGGGAAAAGGGGAAAGTGCATTCTCTATCCAGTATCCACTTACAAAACCACTAGGTTGTACACACATAGGTGCTGAACTGGCCATTGCTCCGTGGCAAAAGGCAAGGCAAGTGCTGGGGGAGTGAGCTGACATGGAGCCTTTAACCAATAGCAACAACAGTGTCAGGACTGTCCACGACTTAGTTCTGTAACCATGGGAACAGCACAAACCAGCCAAGCACACAGATCAGGAATGGAGCCTAACCTGAGTGCAGCAAAGATAAGAAAATGAGAAAGTGTCCAAATGGATTGCTCTCGAATGGCAAGTATGAGACATACGGGCTCGCCACTCCTGAAGCTTGTATTCATGTCAATTATCTTCAAATCTCTAATAGTATTTTCTCTGACTGAGCCAAAGTATAGTCTCTAAGCCTTTCTCAATGCAGGGCTGTAAGAGGCACCACATTCAATGAGACCTGACACATGTCCAGAGCAATAAAAAATAAGAAAAAAATCTTGCAGTAAAAAATCTTTCCTACAGATTAACTCATTAGAGCTCTGCAAAGTTGCAAGATTCACTGAAGGAAGGTATAATTAACCTTTATTCCATAAATGGACAACTGAAACTTAGAGATGGTCTCAGACTTTAAAGCAAGGAGGAAACCTGAAGAAAAAAATATCTCTATGCCTGGGTTTGTATAAAAATCTAATATGCACATATCTAGACACACATGACTCAGAGTCCACAATTCTCCTAACTTAGAAAGATAAACCAGTTTTTACATTTTTTGTCACTTACTTTATTTCCTATGCATACTCTGGAAAACAGAAATAAGACCCCCGAAAAGAATCACAACACTGATGCGAACAAAGATAAAAAGAAAACAAGTTTTGCAAAAATCAAACCTGGAATGATAAAGACAATCAAGCTAATGAAAACTGTATTTGGTAGGGAAAATGCTGCAGGAAGAAAGTCTGCCCTCACCATTTTCCATTTAATCCAGTTCCATAATGTAGATGTCTGTTTCCATGAATCTTTGGATACCGCATACTCTGTCATTACTGTGTGCATGCATGTGCGCGCGCGCACACACACACACACACACACACACACACACACACACACACACACGAATGGAAAGGACACCTCTTCTTACAACTGGATTTGGTACACATGTTAGCAGAGCAGTGCTGCTGATTTGTAGATAAAACATGGTAAAAGGACACGAGCTTACTTCATCACGCAAAGCCTCCATGGGCGACAGTTCTGAACTGAAGGAAGGACATTCACTGTGACATGGTTAAAAGTGGCCGTGCTAATTTTTGTTGGAATAACTGATACTTACTATAAAGGTGTATAAGCCTGTGTGCCTTTGGGCTTGACTTGCCTGGGACAATAGGAATGAAGACATGGGGACACACACACACACACACATACATGCACACAGAGGGTGGGATTACATGGGTCTCACAGATGGAGATGCAGCACAGCAGTCAAAAACTGCATTTGTTTTCTTGAACTGAGGGGCAGGTTTGTGTATGCAGTTAACAAGGCATCATTAGCTAATCTCAGTGGGAGATTTCCATAGAGGAGCAGTCTCAGACTATAAACAGAAAGCAGGTTGGAAGCTATGGTTTGTGACCAGTAAAAGGTTTTGCCATTTCTCTGACCAGAGAAGGCTTTGCCATTTCCATGGTTCTGAGGCTCTGGGGCCTGTGTCTTAGCTGTGCTAATGTTAATAATATACATATACCCAGATATTCACAGGCTCCTCACACTGAAAACACCCTGATGACTGCATACATCCTAGGCATCTAGTCAGTGTTATCCAACACTTAGCAAGACCCTGTGGAGCAGGATCTGACATTCTTACGGATCTGAAAGCTATGTGTAATGTCTATCTAATAAGTGCACATAATTGTACAAAGAATCAATCAACGCAGAAATGGATATGCTCCCTCCCCCTTTTAAATTAGTATGGCCCAAACTAGAGGAGATTACCCAGCTTCAGGTTATGGAATCAGTTTGGAAAATTGTGAGCTGAAAAATTTGGAAACTAAAGAGGAACTGAATAAAGACAGGGCACACTTGTTTCTTAATCTCCTGGTCTTTCAGGAGAGAAGGCTGCCCTTTGTGAAGCTGGTGGCCCTCAAGGGACCCTCAGGAATCTCAAGTGCTGGGTCTGGAGTCTTATTTTGACCCTCAAAAATAGTAACAATTCTTTGAAAATATCAGTTCTTTATTAAGAGTTTAAGATAACAAGGAGTGTGGACAGACATGCGCTTTGGGTGTTCATACAGCGTCCTTGGGTGCTGGCTCTCCTGGATGTGTCAGAAGGAAGCACCAGACTGAGTTTCATTATTCTTTGAACTTATTATACTTATTTTGAAATCTCATTATTTACATCCTCATTACTTTGACCAGAATTTAAAGGAAACAATGAATAAAACATGTGATGGCAAGCTATTTTCTTGTTTGACCCTCTTAGGGTAATGTTTTTACTATTTCAATGATGAGGGAGATGGTCTATCCCTGACATATATGCAGATTCTCTGCTGCGTTAATTTGGGCAGATTTGGTTTCCGGGTAACTTAAACTCTTTATTTAAAGCTTAAGACTTATTGACATGAATTTATTTAGGCTATATTTCTATTTCCTTTGAGTATACCCATCCCTACAATTATTCTTTAATTAACTTTAAAGGTCGCATGGCAGCTTTAGGAAAATGGATAGAACTAGAGATCAGTATGTCAAACAAAATAAGCAAGATTCAGAAAATAATCTTTCTTTTCTCATATGCAGAACCTAGGCATGAGTACGTGTGTGTGTGCATGTGTGTGTGTGTGTGTGTGATGAAACTAGAAAGAAGATCATGAAAGGAGTTAAAACACATATTAGTGAGGGAGGGGGAGAGAGAGAGAGAGCAATGGAATACAGAGAACAGGGAAGTTGGACTGCAGAGATGGCTTAGCAGGCAAAGGTGCTTACTGCCTGAAGACTGAGTTCAACCCTGTAATCCCCATGGTGAAAGAAAGAACAAGCCACGCCAGTTGTCTTCTGACCTCCACACAAGTGTAATGGCAAACACCAACACACAGACACATAGACACACAACACGAGAGAGAGAGAGAGAGAGAGAGAGAGAGAGAGCTGGGACATTTAAAACAAAAAGAAGAGTAGAATGGGGGCATTTGGAAGGAGAGCTCCAATGTGAAGGTAAGGCAGTCGGGCAGTTACAGTAGGACAGTGAGGGAGGGGTGAATAAGAACAGAGTACAAAGGTTTAGAGGGCTGGGACACTGGCAGAAGACCCAGGTTTGGTTTCCAGTACCACACAGAGGCTCTCACACACCTCTCACTGCATTTCCAGGTGATTTCATTCTTCTGGCTTTGTTGGGCACCTGGAATGCATGTCATGCCCCTACATCCATGCAGGCAAAACACTCATACAGATAAAACAAAAATAAGTGAATCTTTATATGAAGAGATATATCTATAGATGACATAGTGAAGCATTTGTGTTTTAAGGTATCTTTCCAACTTTGCTGCAAAGCACATAAATAGCAGGACTCATGCAACTGATAGAAATGGTCTTTCAAGAGCTCTTACCTTAACTTTAATCAATCTTAATACATTGTTCCCATTACAGAGGGTCTGGGAGACAGAGATGATTATTCCCAAAGTAAAGATTATAAACTTTGGTTTCCCATAGTAAGGGGAACAAGGACTATTTCTAATAGGAACTCAATGACTGGCTCTTTGACCTCCCCACCTCCCAAGGGAGGAGCAGTACTGTTAGGCCACAGAGGAGGACTTTGCAGCCAGTCCTGAAAATACCTGACAAAACGGAGTCATATGAAAGGGGAGAAGGTCCTCCCCTATCAGTGGACTTGGAAAGGGGCAGGGAGGAGATGAGGGAGGGAGGGTGGGACTGGGAAGGGAATGAGGGATACAGCTGGGATACAGAATTAACAAAATGTAACTAATGAGAAAAATAAAATTAAAAAAAAAATTATAAGCTAAAGTTTAGAGAGACCACCAGCTCTTTGAAGAACATACTGCAGGTCATAATGAGGTCCTTACCTCTTTCCATTATTAGCCAGGAATGGAATGCTCTGCTTTTTCTAAATTCTGGCCATTTGGTGGGGAGGAGTACTTTTTAATTCATTTTTGCTTTTCTATGAAATACTGCCTAATGGTTTTGCAATAGCATTTAATAAGTGATGTGCTATCCTTGGGCACTAGAATTAGCATCATTATTCAGAGATGGTAAACAGAAGTTTGCAATTGTGCAGTGCCTACAGCTGGAAGCATCAATAAAAGCCTGAGGTGGGAGGAAGAGATGAATGCACAGACTAGAATCAGAGGCAAGGGATGCAATTTGATGTGGGGTATTAAGAAATTCTGCCTGGGCTAGCAGAGGAACACAATCCTTCAAAACTCTGAGGCTGAACTGCTCAGATACGTTTCTCACACAGCTTTTCTTTCCTTTGCAGAGCACAAAAAGCAAGAACCTTGCCCTTCATATCCATAATTCTTGTTCATACTCGAGGATGCTTGGCATGTAATATTCTAGAAGCAATGTGCTATGAGTCTCTTTGACAATGGTTGCTTGGGGGCTAGGAATTTTAATCTGCATCCATGAGCTAAAGACATTTAAATTTAAAACTTCTGAGCAAATTTCTGAACAACTAAAAGGCTGGTGAATGAGGAAATGCAGACACTGGCCTCCAGCCTCCCAAATGGAAAAGTAGCAGTCTCGCAGGGTACAAGATAGGGAGAAGCGTGCCACTAAAGGCACACGTGTTAACCCACAGACAGAGAAAAAGACGAGACTATCACTGGTCCTAGGTGTGCTGTGTTAAAATGGGTGGCACTGATTAAAGAGCAGTTAGATATGCTTTTCTGGCAGCATTTTATATTTATAGACATCAGAATAAAAATACATGATGCTTTTTTATTTTTTGTGTCCCATGATACGCTCTGGGGTTGGACATGAAACAGTTTCTCTATTCTGGTATTTTACAAAGAGTGATAAATAATAACAATAAGAAAAGAACCACTTTCCAGGATCATATGATTAGTTCTGACATGTAGGAAATTGCTTCATTGCCAGGAGTCAATTTCTGCAATTGCAAGCATCTTCCCTTCATAAAACTAATAATAGGCCCAGCTTCCTTCCCTCTTGCACTTTACTATCCGCAGACTGAAACCTCCCTTTACCCTCATGTAAAGCCACACTTTTAAAATAACATTTTTTATTATTTCTAAAACAGTGGTTCTCAACCTTCCTAATGCTGCAACCCTTTAATATAGTTCCCCCAAACATAAAATTATTTTTGCTACTTCATAACTATAATTTTGCTCTTGTAATGAGTCATTAGGTAAATACCTATTAGGCAGGGTATCCGATATGCAACCATCAAAGGGATTGTGCACACAGGGAAAATCGAGAGACAAGCCCCCTATCTCTGACCCAGAACTTATCTCAAAATGACAACCACTGGAGAAGGAAATATTGTTTTTCTCCAGCGGACTCTTACTGGGTATAATATAAAACATACCTTAGAGCAGGCCACTGTTCTAAAATATGTAAGGACATATGTTATGGGGTCATGATGACTTCTGAAAATGTATATCCATATTCCTTTCACCCAGTTAATACCTGTTGAGCATTACAGTCAGGCACTTTTCTAGAACCTAAGAACATGATGATTCAGCGGGATGGTTCTAAATGAGAAAAACCATTCTGAGAGTAGTGTGTGCCTGGAAGGAAATGAACTGAAGCAGTGTCGTTGAGAGATGGCTCCCTTCTATGGCTTCTGTGTAGGCGTGGCATCTGAGCCGAGAATTGAGTGACAAGAAGTTACATCTGCGGGAAGGTGAGCAGAAGGAGAGGAAACTGAAAGGGTCCCAGCAATGCCTAGATCAAGTTGGGCTATGTCATGAACAGAGGCACAACCTGGAAGGCTCCTGTGAGGCCTTTGGATGGGAAATAAGGTCAGGCAGAGGCAAGAGAGTGGTAGATGCAACCTTGCACGCAGCAGTTGGTTTCTGAATTCTATTCTAGTGACAGGGGAAACTACCGAAGGCTTAAAGTCTTGGAGGAGTGGTTCCAAGGGCATGTTTTCAACATTGATAATGGCTCTGATTATGATGAGGGAAATGCGGACAGTGACATATTTCAAAGATGTGGCATCTTTACAGGGCTTAGAGGTTACGACTCTTTGCCAATATGGGTGAGGGAGATCAAGGACACAGCGCTGTGATGAACAACGAGAGTGAAAGTGGACTTTGCTATCAACATGCTCCATGCTCATAGGAACTCCACTGAGCTCACTCCACTCCTAGCTTCTCCATGTAAACAGGGATAATGATTTCTCCCAGTGTCTCAGGGAGAATTAAATGAGGCATCACAAAAACCACAGGGCAATACTAGTATCTGGGACTTGCTCAGGGTACAAACTGTTGTTGTTTTTGTCGTCAGTGTCATTACTTCAAGGAGAGTAAAGAATGAGCTGAAGAACCGAGCAACTACTCAGACACTGAGGCTAGACATGAACACTCTGTGTTTCAGGCCCTCTCATAAAGTTTATATATGCAATGGTAGAGTCTGAGTTCAAAAAGAGAATTGTTATATAACTGGAAAACTCCAGATGCTCATAAGCAAGACTGTGAATCAATAAGTATAGTGCATTCATGCAAGGAAATGCTTCATAGAAACAAATAATAGCTAGCTAGCTCACCCAGCACCAAGGATGCATCTCACAAAAACATTCCTGAGAAAGACTAGGCAGACGAGATGTCGTGCTGTGCAACTTTTGTTTGAGTGAAACCTGAGGATAGCTGAGACTAATTGCTGCTATATGCATGCTGTACCCTAAGTTGTTTAACTATGTCATTTCAGGGATCGGGGTTAGCTAGACACAAAAACAGATGGTGACTTCATGAACTCTTTACCCTTAGGACCCTTTGTGAGCATGTTCATTTCCAAGGCTGGTTCTCCATGTCCAGATTCTGAGGCTCTACACACATAGTCAGCCACAATGGGGGAAATGGACATAGACACAGATGAAGAAGGTTTTGCTTGGTGGGAGAGGACAAGCGTGGCATAGCAAACTGCAGCCAAGAATGGCTTTTCAGGGGCCGCTGAGAGCAGGTGGTTGTTTGCTCCTAAGCTTTTACCTATCCTAAATCTCTCTACATTAAGTGAAAGCTCTGGAGGCTGGACAGCTTCTTTTCTATACTAGAAATGGTCCCCAAGTCCCACAATATTCAGTAAAGTAACACGATTGAGGAATGGCGCGCATGTTCAAACAGTATTTTCTGGCATGTCAGTGAGGAAAACTTAGAAAGCAAAGCATGTGAATAGATTCATTTTCCTGATAGAACAACCCAAACCTCAATGCAAAAGTTATTAGGCCCTATCATGTAACATTAAAAATGCTTCCAGGCTACAGTCATCTGACATGGTGCCCAGGGAAAACTTTATCATCAAAATCTGCAATTTAAATCATGGACTAGCTAGAAATACATGCTCACTAGAACAGCTCGGGGTTTGTCTGTGTCTATCGCTGTGAAAAATGGTAGCAGAGAAAACCTTATTTTCCTGAAAAACACTATCAAATAATAAAACAATTCAGAAACCATTTTTGCAAAGTAATAACAGACCATACATAATTGATCACCTTTAGTGTTTGACTCTGGGTATTACGAATCCTCATTACTAGCACTTGCCACAAACTTCCACTCTGGATCCAGGCTGTCCATTTGCCACCACCGGAAATGATTTTTGTACCTTCACTGCACACTCACTATATTATTCTTTAGTTGCTCATATCCCAAGAATTCTTGCAGTGTGCACACAAGCATCCCAATGCTAAACAACAGCAACTTCTAGAGTCCGAATTAATATAGACTTATGATCTTACCTTAGGCTTGTGAAGGAATACAAACTATCTGGGGAGGAAAAAATGCACTCCTTGAAATCATGTCCTAGCAGCCTCCATTAAGCCAAGCATTGCCCTAAAAGCATAAAAGAAATGCTTCCATGATACCAACTCTTTGCCTTACCAAACATTGATAGCTGTATCCACAACATATAAATAAATAATTCATTCCTAAACTCTTCATGCATCAGGAGGCGCATAGCATTGGTGACTGTAGGAGAAGGTTTGAGCATTCCTTGGGAGTTCTGACTTATGCCTCAACCACAAAAGGAAATGTTTTTTCTCTCTCTCCATATATTTGTGTGTGTGCACACATACACATATACATATGAATATCTGCCTCCCACCCCACCCCCACTCTACATATATGTGAGTCACATGTAGTTACTGAGTCCTAGAGATCACAAAAATATGACTTTTGTGTTGTGATTATATGTGTGTTACATGTGTTGTGAGCATAAAGTAGACACAGATTTCAAAGACTGGCAACTAAAAGGGTGTAAAGTACATCAGGGTCAAAGACCTCAATAGAAAACCAGACACACTAAACCTGTTAGAAGAAAAAGCGGGGAAGAGCCTGGAACTCATTGGCACAGGAGACAACTTCCTGAACTGAACACCAACAGCACAGGCTCTAGGATCAACAAGGAACCTCATGAAACTGAAAAGCTTCTGTAAAGCAAAGGAGACTGTCATCAGAACAAAATGATAGCCTACAGACTGGAAAAGGATCTTCACCAACCCTATATCTGACAGAGGGCTAATATCCAGTATATATAAAGAACTCAAGATGTTAAAAAGCAACAAATTAAGTAATCCAATTTAAAAATGGGGTACAGAACTAAACAGAGAATTCTCGATAGAGGAATAGCGAATGACAGAGAAACATTTAAAGAAATGCTCAACATCCTTAGTCGTGAGGGAAATGCAAATCAAAATGACCCTGAGATTTTTACCTTACACCCATCAGAATGGCTAAGATCAAAAACTCAAGTGACAACACATGCTGGAGAGGATGTGGAGAAAGGGGAACCCTACTTCATTGCTGGTGGGAATATAAACTTGTACAACCACTTTGGAAATCAATCTGGTGCTTTCTTAGACAATTAGGAATAGTGCTTCCTCAAGATCCAGCTATAGCACTCCTAGTATATAACAAGTATACAACAAGGACATTTGCTCAACCATGTTTGTAGCAGCTTTATTGTAGTAGCCAGAATCTGGAAAGAACCCAGATGTCCCTCAAGTGAGGAATGGATACAGAAATTGTTGTACACTTACACAATGGAATACTACTCAGCAATTAAAAACAAGGAAAATCATGAAATTTGCAGGCAAATGGTGGGAACTAGAGAAGATCACCCTGAGTGAGGTATCCCAGAAGCCAAAAGATACACAATATATATACTCACTTTTAAGTGGATATTAGACATATAATATAAGATAATAATACTAAAATCTGTGTACCTAAATAAGGTAAGCAAGGAGGACCCAGGTAAGATGATCAATCTTCATTCAGAAAGGTAAATGGGATGAACATCAGAAGACGGAGAAAACAGGGAACAGGACAGGAGCCTACCACAGAGGGCCTCTGAAAGACTCTACTCAGCAAGGTATCAAAGCAGATGCTGAGACTCACAAACAAAGTTTGGGCAGAGTGCAGGGACTCTTATGAAAGAAGGGAGACATGAAAGACCTGGAGGGGACAGGAGCTCCACAAGCAGAACAACAGAACCAAAAAATATGGGCCCAGGGGTCTTTTCTGAGACTGATACTCCAAAAAAGGACCATCCATGGAGATAACCTAGAACCCCAGCACAGATGTAGCCCATGGCAGCTCAGTGTCCAAGAGGGTTCCCCAGTGGCAAGAACAGGGACTGTGTCTGACACGTACTCATGGGCTGGATGCACTGGCTCTTTGATCACCTCCTCCTGAGGGGGGAGCAGCCTTACCAGGCCACAGAAGAAGACAATGAAGCCAGTTCTGATGAGACCTGATAGACTTGGGTCAGATGGAAGGGGAGGAGGACCTCCACTACCACTGGACTGGAAGAGGGGCATAGAAGAAGAAGAGGAAGAATGGGTGGAATTAGGAGGTTACAAGGGAGGGGACTATAGCTGGGATACAAAGTGAATGAATAGAAAAGAAGGAAAGAAGGAAAGAAGGAAAGAAGGAAGGAAAGAAAGAAAGAAAGAAGGAAGGAAGGAAGGAAGGAAGGAAGGAAGGAAGGAAGGAAGGAAAGAAAGAAAATAGTTCTTTGAAAGCTGGAGAGAGAGTTTTGCCAGTGAAATGCTTGCTTTACAAAAATGAGTGAGTTTAAGTCTCAGAATGAATGTTATAAAGTAAAAATAAAAAGCTGGGTGTAGTGGCATACACTTACAATTCCAGGATTGGGAAGGCAGATACAGGCAGATCGCTTGGGGCTCACTGGCCAACCAGCCAATGAACTCCATGTCAGTGAGAGACCTTGTATCAAAAGAAAAAGAAAAAGAAAAAGAAAACCAAAAAACCCCAAATTATAATTCCTGAGAAACAATATCTAAGGTTGTGTACTGGCCTCTACACACACACACACACACACACACACACACACACACACACACACACA
>NW_026585742.1:2967788-2990378 GCF_907164565.1 Psammomys obesus
ACACACACACACACACACACACACACACACACACACACACACACACAAGCTTGCTTACCTGCGTATGTGTATACATACAGCCCAGTTTTCAAATATTGATTCCAAGCTGAAATTGTAATATGTTAGATATATTAAATGTTATATTACAAAGGATATATTCGGTTTTCATCCAGTTTCTTGGACCCTTGAGACTCTTAAAGTGTTTGTGCTCTCTGGCATTATCTTTTGTTTGCTAAAAAGCTGACCAGTGCTGGGGTGTCCCAAGGTAACTGCAGAATGGGGTCTCCTCACCAAAACATGGGGAGATTGGATGTTTAGTATTTTCAACCTCACTGCTCAGTCTCCATGACAGAGGGAACAGGCGTTGAAGCTTCATTTGATCACCAAGAACCAGCAACCTGATCAGTTCCATTGAAGCCCTCAGGAAATGCAAGAAAGGCAGGGTTGGGAGAGCTTTTATGTAGCTGAATACCTGAGGCTTCCTTAGTGGGGCTCACAGACAAGATATGGAAATTCCCCTCCCTCTCATTCCATATCTCTTCTCCTGCCTCATGGCAGAAGCATCTTTCCCTCTGTATCCTCTGTAATACTCTTTCTAGTAGACAAGTAAGGCAAGGACCAGGTAATCCCTACTTAGAGCTTGTCAGTCAAGAGGACGATTAAATCAGCCCAGGACATGTAGCCACTAGTGGAGGGAGTTCAGTCTTGGGGTCTGTGGTTTCAACCTGATGTCACCTCCAGGTAGCTAGTGTTGCATCAATCTGTATTCTAGGACAGACAAGGTTGCCTCTTGTCTTGGCTAGTTTCCTTGTTATTGAGACAAAATAGAAGACAAGAAGCAGTTGGAAGAAAGATTTATTCAGGCTTACAGTTTCAGGGTATACATTCCACCTTGGAGTGGAAGCCATGGCAGCAGGAGCAGGAAGCTCTATGGTCAGTCCCACTGCGTCTACAGTCAAGAGGCAGAGTGTGAACAAGATGTGCAGACAGGCTGTAAGACCCCAGGGCCTTCGCCAGTGACCCACTTTCTCCCATAGGCCCCACAACCTTCACAAAGGAAGCACCACCAGCTAGGGACCGAGTGTCTACCCGCTGAGCTCATGGGGAACATTTTCTAGTCAAACCACAGCACCACTATAGTGACTATCTGCTGGGTAGGTACGAAGTATCTCAGATATCCGACATTAAAAGCATGATGTGAGGATACAGGGGAAATGGGTCTGAATTTCCTCTATATAATCAGATGGAGTTTAATACAATACAGCATCAACAATCAATTGTTTCACTTAATTCCTATAACTTTTTTAATTTGGCTACTGAAAATGTTTCTTTACTCACATGGTTCATGTCATTTTTTACTTAATCTGTATAGAAAATATGTATATATGAACTATATAGGTACTGCCTAGATAAATATAGAATATGTATGAACCTACCGAATGTGCATCTATATGAATGTGTGTCTATACATACATAACCTCTCATTATTCTAGATAGATTACAGGAAAATTATTTAAAACGTCTTCTACCTTGAAGGCCAACAAGATAACTCATGAGACTCCTGCTATAGGAAAGCTAACTGGAATCTCAAATGAAGTTCCCTCCAGTCCCAACACAGAGGAGCCGTCGGAGATGAGTCCTTCCCCAGGCTCTCCCTCCGTTCAGCTCCTAATGTACCAGGAACACAGTTGCTGCAGCTATACCTGTCCCCATGGTCTCCCTGTTTTCCCACCCTGACATGGACATTTTGTTCCAAGCATGCTGCCAAAGCACTTGGGCTATTTTTAGGGGACACACGACATACTGTAAGGTGCTACCCTGGCTATTATTCGCTGCCTACTTTAGGCCTCTCTACATTGCTGTCTGTTTCACTTTCCAGCACTCAAGTTTCCTATTTTGCTTAATAAATTACTATGGTGTGCAAATGTGTACAATCTCTAAAACTACAAGAACTGCCTTGAAGAATGATTTTTACAATATCACACTTAGAAAAATATGTGAGTGGGCTCTCTATTGCTGTTGTAAAGAGTAGGGGGATTTAGAGCAGAAAAATTCAAATCACAGTAGCTGTTCCTTCCTCGAGTAAGTGCTTCTTAGGAAGTGCATTTTAAAGAGGATGACTTTCCAGAGAACACTTTAATTTTAATTTAACCTTCCTAGAAAAAATGAAGTGTTGTGTATAGATTCTTTTGGCTTTATTTAAGGCCTAAAAATTAGTTCTGAACTGTGATAATTGTGGGCTTAGGAATGCAATCATCCCGAGCACCACTTCTGATTTGCTTGCAAGCCCTGCAGATGAGAAGCTGCTGCTTGCTTAATTGTGAAGCTGAACTTAAAGTCGAAGTGCCATGGTAGGGCTGGAGGCCAGGAGCTAGGCATTGCTGCGGACAAGTCTGGTGGACAAAGGAGTGTGAGGTGGGCTTCTGGTACGCGCTGGCTAACTGTTAACTTTAATTAAAGCAGAACGATGCAGTAGTGATTCAGACTAGAAAGATTACAGGGAAGCAGACCCCAACCCCAAGAGGGACGGCGGATTCCCATCATCCACAAAAGCTCTGAATCTGGCTTTCTGTTCCTGATGTTAAGATCTGAGTTAAATCACATTGCTTATAAGTTGCTGTTTAAAGAAAAATAGAGAGTCCAAAAGTTTGGCCATGAGAAATTCTGATGTCTCTCATAAAGCAAGTAAACTTCTGAAGGTCTGAGAATGCGCCTGAGCCTGTCTGCAGGGCAGTGGCAGGGTTAGCCAGGGTGTCAGGTGCTGTTATCTTTCTTTCCTTTAAAATATGGAGATCTCTTAGAGCCTGTTAAGATGAACAGATTGTTCCTTATATATAGGAGCACTAGAATTGGGGTCATCTTGAAGAATTTTAATCATTTCAACACACTACCAAGCCTACAGATCTGAGCCTCCAAATATGGAAATGACCAAGTTAAGTTACTGAGCACTTTTGGCATATGCTATGTTTAGTGGCATTTCTCCTCTTCAGTACTTCAAGAAAAAAAAAAAATTCATCCCTCACCTCTTCTAAAATTTTAATTTGGAAAACAAAAACAGAAAATGTTAACTGTCTAAATGTTTTTATTACAAAGTAAAAGAGACTGGTGTACTGAGTCCTGGCCCCAAGATGCCTTCTGAGTCATGGGTCTCCTGTTGGCATTCCTTGTTTCTTTAACCAAGGCCATTTACTGGGGCAGAGTGTTTGAAAAGAAATACTTCGACCCTGTCAGGGTGCCACAATAATTCAGGCAGAGTCTTTACCCTCAGCAGTAAACAGTTTCCTCCGTGTGAGGTCTTGACAGAGAGGTCTGCAGCCACACAGCAGGAGGAAGCATAAAATGGTGGCGCTGCCTTGGCACATTTGCATATGTCTTTGGTTTATTTTATTAGATATCATTATTTAGGCATAACCATTTACCTTTCTTCTCTTAATACATCTAAAGTGAACACACTAGGCCAGGAATCCCGCTTGGCGATAACCGGCCGGTGCTGGGTACAGTGGCACAGTTGCCACTACCACAGACGTGTAATCGGTTAAGCCAGCACTCCAGTGCCTGCTGGCCTTTGTAGTACATTGAGTTTTTCAATCTGCTAGACGTGACTGTGGCTCTTCTGGGCTGCCTTTCTAAACAATCTTCTGTGTTCTAAAAGAGAAGGAGGAAGGAGAGAGGGAAGGAGAGAACAGAGAGAGAGAGAGAGAACATAAGGAGAAAGAGAGAATGAAGAAAATAAAAACAAATTTCCCATGCTTACTGGTACAACATTGTGAATCTACAGAAGAGACTTAAAACTGGGACCTCCTAGGCAAAGGAATCACGGAATTATAATTACATTTGTCAGAAGAAACGTCTAGGTAATCAGAAATCAGTCAATAAATACCACAAAAAGTAACGTGCAGGGAGGTGAATGGGAGAGGGCAGCCTGCCCACACTGCTGGTAAGAATATAAACAGATGAAGACATGAAAAGCTGGGTGGCACTTCCTCAGAAAGCTGAAAGCACTGCTGTATGACTACTACAGGACGAGAACTATATCCACAGGAAAGGAACCCGTGCTAAAGATACGTCCTCCCTCCTGTGTTTATTATAGCACCGGGCACAATAGCTAAGAAACAGTACCTACCAAGAGGCCCACTGAGGGTGAGTGGGCAAAGAACACAGGGTGCAGTATTACCCAGCTATAAACAGTAAGGAACCCTGCAATCAGGAACAGTACAAGTGAGCCTGAAGGACATGTGTTAAGTATGCTAGAATGAGCCAGACATACAAAAGCAAATACTACATGCCCTCCCTACACGTGAGAAACTGCAGCAATTGAGCTTGAAGAAGTCAAAAGCGATCGCTAGAGCTGGGAGGAGGGAGCCAGAAAAAGCTGCTTTACAGCCTGGATGGAAGGAATGAGTTCCAGAGCTTGCTCAGGTGGCTGCCAATAAGTTATCATATTTTTAAACTAGCTAGAAATGAGGATTTTTCACACTCCCAACACAAATAAATGCTAAACATCTAGATGATGTTCTTATTACATACGTGTTTCAGAATATCAGACCGTACACCATGAGCAAGTATCGTGTCAATTAGTATACATTCAAATTTTCTATACAACGAGCCATCAGCTGAGCTAGCAGAGATCTCACAGAATGAGAGGAAACCTTTACCAGCTACACTTCAGACAACAGGCTAACATCCAGAAATTACAAAGAATTACAGAAACTAAATACCAAGGAAATAAAACTGCTAATCAATAAGCAGGCAAAATGAACTGAATAGACAATTATCCAAAAAAAAACCATAAATAAAAAAAACAATTTTAAAAAGTGTTCAATATCACTAGTCCTATGGAAAATGGCCATAAAACTACTTTAGACACTACCTCACCCCAGTCAGAATGGCTATCACCAACAAATATGACAAGAAATATTGGAGAACATGTGATGAAAAAGGAAACCTTACTCACTGCTCGCTAGTTTTATGTCAACTTGACACAAGGAATAGAAGAGGGAACCTCAGTTGAGAAAGTGCCCCTACCATAGTGTCCTGCAGACAAGCCACTGGTGCTTTCTCCTGATTGATGATTTATGTGGGAGCGTGGTGCCATCCCTGGGCAGGTAGTGTAGTCCTGGGCGCTACAAGAAAAAAAGCAGTCTGCCTGAGCAAGCCATGAGGAACAAGCCAGCAATCAGCACTTCTCCAGGCCCGTTGCTAGTTCCTGCCTCCAGGTTCCTACCTTGAGTTCCTGCCCTGACTTCCCTGGATGATGAACTACAAGTTACATGAAATAATTTTTCCCCAAGATACTTTTGGTCATGGTGTTTTAACACAGCAATATAAAAGTAATATAACAGGATACAAATTAATATATCCATTGTAGAAATATGGAGGTTGCTAAAAAAAAAATTAAAAACACAATTACCATGTAATGCAGCTATTTCACCCCTAGACATATACCCAGAGAACTTCAAACCCTATCATCGAAATATTTGCACCTTTCTGTTTTATTAATGCTTTATTCACTATAGCAAAGAATTGAAACTAACCTAGTTGTTTATCAACAGATGAATGGATAAAGAAAATACTACATATATAATATTTTCATATACATGTCTATAATATATAAACTATAAATAACATAATTTTATATAGATATTATATGTAATAGAATACTACACAGCTCTACAGAAAAGCAAAATTGAACATTTTGCAGGAAAATGGATGGACTTAGACTGTATAATATTAAGCCATCTCAGAAAAAAAAAAACCTTACTGTTCTCTCTCATTTGCAAAGTCTAAAATACATATATAATAATATACATATTTATGTAAAAACATCTATATTTGAGGACTGCATAACATGAAGGAAAGAAAAATGAAGGCTAAGTATCAGGGGATGAGGAAGGACTGAATGCAGGTGATGGACACATGTTATGAAGGAGGACATAAGCTGGTTGCTTTTCTTGTTCTAACTGTCATAGACAGTTTGGTTTGGGTGGTGGATAAAAACACAGAATATATTTGATACTGAAAGTATAAATATTAATGTGAAGTTCCATGGTTTCGTTCTGAGTGTCTATCTTAACTATACTGAAGTTCACTGAGTCGTGTAGATTTGGGATTTGGTGAATTTGGATTGGTGATGTTTTTATTTATTTGCAAGTTGGTTATGAATTCTTTTATTTACAATAAAGCTTATAATATTCAAAAATAAATAAATTTAAATAATTAAAAGTCGGAGCCTTTGTATGTTTCTCCCTCTTAGAAACCAGAAGACAATAAGATAAATATCACTTCATGCATTTTAAATTAGAAACTGAGGCTAGAAAGGATTTGGATGCAAGCATGGGTAATGGCTTTCTAAATAGGGTTCCCGGGGTTTGCAAAATGAGAGCAAAAGTGGACAAATGGAATCCCACCAAACAAGGTAATTACCAGAGTGAAGAGACTATCTACATCATCTTTCAATCTATTCAAAAGATGGTGGGTTACTATCCAGAAGTCAAAGAACTAAAAACCGAAAGAAAAATCATCTGGTAATAAGCAGGCAAATGAGCTAAACTGACACATGTTTCAAGAGTCAGCTGACACTACGGGATTACATGTTCAACATCTTAAGGCGGTAGGCAAATGAGAGCGCAGACTACACGGAGAGTCTACTCACCCCAGCCAGCATGCCTCTCATCAACACGACAACAAAAACGGAGGAAGTTGGGAAGGAACCTCCCTGTTGGGGGGCAGGACTGTCAACTACTGTACTACTGTAGCCCGTAAGAAATCAGTGTAGACTCTTAAAAAAAAAACCTGAAAACATGACCACTATGTAACCCGGCTTATATATATCATATATACCAACCATATAATTGTTGGGTTTGTACCTAAGGCTATCAATGTGCAGTAGAGATGCTTACAGACTCAAAAAAACCAAATATGTGTTTTCTTCTGAATGTATAACCTACCAAAATAAAACATGAAAGAAAAAAGGAAACTATTAGGAAATAGAAAAGGATTAGAGAAATGAAACGGAAAGGAATAAGGGACTGGTTATGAAGAGTACGTCATAGTCACATTTGGAGCTGTTATGACAAGGCCTGGGCAGATGACTTAGTAGGCAGAACACTTGTCGTACCAGCATGATGACCTGAGTGTGGACTCCCAGTGCCAAGGAAAAAGCCTGACATGGAGGCACGCCCTGGTGATTCTAGCACTTGGAGGGCTCAGACAGGAGAGATCTATGGGGCTTGCCCACAAATCTAGTCAAATTTGTGTCCTCCAAGCTCAAAGACAGTCTCTTTCCCAAAAAATAATAAGGTGGAAAGTTATCAAGGAAGACACCAACAGTGACAACTCTGGCCTCCATGCTGAAAGGCACAAATACATGCACATGCCCTATAAGTTATCACACACACACACACACACACACACACACACACACACGCACATGTGCGCACGTGCAGACACACTCACACAACAACAACACACACACGACAATGTTACCATAAGACTCATTATCTGGTCAATTAATATATGGTAGTAAAAATGTTTACAGAGACTCTCCATAGGAGCAGTAAGCTTGTTAACACGTTTATTAGGTATCTATAGAAAGACATTTGCGGAATAAAGGCGATACAGAGAACCTCTGTAATCACTTCTCTAAAATATGCAGTAGGTTCACCTAGGTTTCTTCTGCGGCGTGCTCTAATCCAGGTGGAGAGAAACATAAATGAACAAGTAGAGGAGTCACTTCAGGTGCAAGGGGGCTCTCCACGCTGTTAATCGCGAGGCACTGTGGGAAATAAATGAGGAGTGGGAGCAGTTCATTGTGGGAGTGAATAAATGAATAATGGAAGCCCTGTGTGTGTACATTGTGCTCTGCTGGAGGCCAAGGAAAAAAGCTTAGTGATAATGCCACTGCCACCACTGTCTCGGCTCCAAAGCTCCAAATTAAGCCGGAAACTCAAATGATATGCCACATGGAGAGTGCAGTCCCAGGAACCATACTTGCTGCATGCGGGGACTAGATATTAACAACAACAGCAGAAGTAACTGCAGGTATAATACATTTCTGAAATAATAATCCAGAAAATCTCTGTGTCTGGTGATGGTGTGTCATCAAACAGACACTCTCCGGAAATAGAAAGGAACCCTAGCCATGGCTCCCCAGGTACGGGCTTCAAGAACAGAGAATATGCACAATATCAACCTTG
This sequence comes from Psammomys obesus, assembly GCF_907164565.1. Classification (NCBI taxonomy): domain Eukaryota; kingdom Metazoa; phylum Chordata; class Mammalia; order Rodentia; family Muridae; genus Psammomys; species Psammomys obesus. The sequence continues at coordinate 2,975,984 of NW_026585742.1, forward strand.
TTATTCTCTAAAGAGAAGATTTGTGGAGGCAAACTAATTATCATCCAGAATGACGAGTAAAATCGAGCCATTGTGATTCACAAAGGAAGCGAACTGGCACAGTCTCTTTGGGGTGGACCCATCCACTCAGAAAAAGACAGTGACCACCAAGGACTACTCAGGCAGGGTGGCCTCAGGAAATACAGAGTTGAGACTTTGAGCTTGAAGAGGTTTCAAGGACTGCCTATGAGAACCCCACCTGGGGCAGGGTGGAGGGAGCCTGAGAGAGGCTCACAGAGCTGGGGTCCCAGTGGCAGGTCTGTGAGGAAGAGGAGGTGACCGAGGAGGAGGTGGCTCCGTCCTTCTGAGATGCTAACCAAATACCAGAAACTGAGCAGCTTAAAAACAATAGAAATCTAGTCCTTATAGTTCTAGAGGGTAGGAGGCACGATCAAGTCCCCAGCTGATTCATAGACTGGTAAAAGCTTCAGAGATCATGTCAAATTTCTATCTTGTATATAGTATAAAACACTATCAAACACTATCTTATGTCTCTTTCACAAGAATAGGAATTTCATTCATAAGGTTGTTATCCTGATCACATAATCACCTCCTGTAACAGTCAGGGTTCTCCCGAGGAACAGAACTGATAGAACAACTATATCACTGGATTGGCTTCTACCATTCAGGTAGAGTAGTCTGATAATGGTTGTCTGTGCACTGAGTGAGCTGCACACGAGTAGATGCTCAATCCACAGACTAGATGTCTCAGAAGTCCAAATATGGTGGCGAAGGACCAGATGTTTCCTAGAATCACTGTCCTTTGATTCATGTAAGAATCCAGAGGAGCTGGATTCCAAGCCAGTGACAGACAGCAGCAGCAAGAACAACACAGTAGATAAACACACCAACAAGGAACAAAGGCAGAAAGGCAGGAGAAAAATAAATTTTTTTTTTCTCAAACCTCTTTCCATCTGTTTAAGATCAGCCACCATCAGATGGCACTGTCCACTCTGGGTGCATGTCTTAGCTGACTCACAGTTGAATCAAGGAGATAACAGAGACTAGCCATCATAACTGCCAAAAGCCCCACAGCCCTTAAGCAGTTAGAATCTCAACATATGGACTCAGCAGAAGGCCAACCAATATTCCTCTCATAGTATGGAGTATCTTGACATGGCTGAGCAAACAGAGACTTTCCACTCCCTGGCGACCAGTCACTGGAAGCAGGCCATGTCACAAAAGAGGTACCTTTAGGAGGGAGGTATGAGAGGAATAAGCTCTTGGTTATAACCCAGGCAATGTGTGAGAGTCCATGCCAATCTGACTCAAAGTAGTTAAGTCACTTTCAAGCTCTGCCTTTGAGGAAAGTCACTTTTCAGCTTATCTCAAAGCTCCTCTAAGGTGGATGGCGCCTAAGACAGGAGAGTGGGGACGGCTTAGTTGGTAAAATGCTTCCTGAGCAAGGAGGGGGACCCACCTTGATTTGCGCAGCACCCATGGAAAAAGCTGAGCATGGGATACCTGCCGAGAGGCCTGGTAGTGAGGAGGTAGAGACGGGAGGAATCCTGGGATGTGTTGTTCGGCTGGCTTGCTCAGTGAGCTACAGATTCAGTGAGAGGCACTGTCTTTCAAAGTAAGGTCAGGAGTGGAAGAATGATTTGTCCAAGGATGATTAGCCTCTACAGGTATGTACACATGCACACATATATGAACTCACACAATTCTTTAAAATAAAATGTAAAAACAAAACAATGAAAAGATCAAAGACTACAGTGCATACACTGATAAAAAGAAAACCTTTCTAGGAATATTTAGCCCCAGGTCTTTGGTATCAAAGGGCTTCTTAAATCTTAGGCCTACGGAAGAAGATGGGGTGTTGACCAATTTTTCCATCTCTTAGATATATAACCTGGAGAAATCAACTTAAATGAAGGCAAATTTATGCTGCCTAGTGTTTCAGTCCATTATGGAAGGGGCAGGTGGCAGAACAGGACACGCGACACAAAGGCCGCCTGGGAGCAGGCTGAGAAGTTGCAGTGTGGTCTCTCTCCTGCTCCCTTTTTGTTTCTTTGGGGGGCACCCCGCATGTAGGGTGGCGGCACACGCATCAGCACGGGTCTTCCCAAGTTCATCCTTCCTGGAAAGATCCTCCAGATAAACACAGAGCTGTGCTTCATAGTTCAGTTTCTCAATCCCATCAATCAGATAAAGAAAATCAATAATCCCAGAGGGGGTGAACTCATTTTTCTAGGCCTTTTTATCTAAGCACAAGGAGTCTTTCTGGAAATGAACAGAACATGATGAAACATAGAAACAGAAGGAAGAATAATTTTCGAAACCAGAACTTTCAGGGCAACAATGTCATGATTTTCTCACTTTTTTTGGAGTTGTGTCTTGTTGGTTTGTGGGGATTTTTGTTTGTTTGTTTTGTTTTCATTTTCTTTCTGTTTTTGTATTTGAGATAGGGTCTCTCTATGAAGTCTAGTTATTCTAGATCTTGCTATGTTGACCAGGCTGTGCTGAAATTCACAAAGCTCTACCTGCCTCATATTTCTATTATTTCCCACACCAGCCTGTAGATGTGCCCAGAGGCCCAGACAGCAAATGCCTGCTTTCTCTGGTTGTTCATTCAGAAAGAGAGAAAACAAGGGGCAACCCTCAGGGTGGCCCAGCCTCTGCTCTCACACCAGTGAAAGGAACCCAGTCCCTCTTCAGCAACAGTAAAGTTCTGTGCTATACCCACCATACAAAAGGCAAAGGGAGAGTATCTAGAATATGGAATTCTCAAGACTCAAGACTCACAGAACTAAGAACAATTAGAAAAGTGGGAAAGACCAGAGACGCTCAGCCTTGCTAGCCACCCAACAAATGCAACTGAAACCTATAAGAAGATGCTACTGCTGTCCCGTACACATGGCTGAAACAAAAATGCCAATGACAAAACACTGGCAGAGATTCAGAGGGACCAGATCTCCTAACTACTTCCAGTAGGAGTTTAAAATTTGAGAAATGTTTTTAAATCTAAAAGCCAATCATTCCAGAAAGGACCTTTACCTACTTATGGAGACCTCCACATGATTTGTTTATAATGTATAATCGTGGACATTATCACATAATCCATGAATGGGTAAATGCTGAAACACGTGGCAGTACTACATGCACAGCATGGAATGTCAGGCAGCAGGACAAAGGAACACACAATTGACACAAAACTGGGTGAGCATCAAGAAAATCATGTGGATGGGGAAGGTGCTAATTTCAAAGGGAGACATGCAGCATGATTTCTTTAAAATAATGTTCTTTTACCACGATAGTTCTGCATATTAGCAGCAGATTCATTACTACGGACAGTGTGCAGTTAAGGAGTAGCACGGGAGGACCTTCCGATGATGGTACAGCTGAGTATGTTGATACAGGCAGTGGTTTCACGTAGCTACACATGATGAAATTGCGTATCCACGCATACACACATGTGCCTAAGCAATGAGGAGGTGCGGATAATCTATGGATTAAACAAATATTTTGCTGGGTTTTCCCTCATACCATAGTTAATCAAGGTATAATAATGGGGGAAGATTTCTCATAGGACTTTTTTACTAGTTCCTATTAAGCATCATTATTTTGGTGTGAGTGAGTGTGAGTGAATGAGTGTGCATGCTCACATGATGTTAGTGAGGGCATATGAACACTCCTGGAGTACACAAGCTACCTGTGATGGCCAGAGGAGGGGATTAGGTGTCCTGCTCTATTGCTCTTCTTATTTTATTTTATTTTTTTGAGACAGAGCCTCTGTTTACCTGAAGCATGCAGTTTGGGCGAGGCTGTCTGAACAGTGCACTCCTATGATCTGGTAGTCTCTGCTCCAAAACTACTGGGGTGACACACAAGTACAGCTTCTAAGTATGTGCTTAAGATTTGAACTCTGGTCTTCTTGCTTACATAGTAAGTGTTCTAACCTACTAAGCCATCTCCACAGCCCTTAAAGTTTAAACTTCATAACTGACATTACACACACACATACACACACACACACATTTAATTAATGCAATCTATTCACCTTACTCATAATTTTTGCAATGAAGCCTTTAAAATCTACTCTCACACAAAGTTTAAAAATGCATTATTGTTTACTGCAGCCACAGTGCTTTGCATGCTCTGCAATTTACATCTCCCTCTTACCTAAAGCTTGGCACACTTTGGCCAACATCTGCCTGATCCCTCCCTCTGTCATGTAACCATCATTCTTCCCATTACTACAATAGCAAAATCCAAAGTCCTGGGAGATTTTTATTTTAGTCAGATCTGATTGAAGGGAGTAAAAATCTGCATTTCTTCTTTTTCATAAAAAATGGCACCTGCATGTACCACAAGTGGCCACAACACATGTTTTATGTCCTGGCCTACGGCAGCCTCCACACCTTACATTTCCCTGCTCTGCAGCTTGGCTGGATCCCTACCATTGTGGAGTTGTGAAATTGCCCTGAGCTCTGCTGTCCCCAGCCCATCTGTGCTCCATCCCTCCCCATCCCAGACCTCAGGGATGCTGTGGAGGGCCTTACAGCAGTCTCTCCCGATCAAACACAGCCCGTGTTCCGCCGCCTGTGGCATTTTACAGTGGCATAAAAAATACTAAAGCACTGCAGAAGGGCCTTGGGTGTTTATATAAATAATGTATTGTATATAAAATCTCCCAGGAGAAATCTGTGTCAGTCTACAGAGAGCCACTTTCTCAGGGGACCCGTGTCATTTGTCGGTAAATTCAACACTCTGAGAGCCATTTGCAATCTGCAAAGAAAAAAAGAAATGAATCTAAAGGGAACGTCACACTTTTATTGCTTTGTAAGATTAAGAAACTTATTCTGGTTTAAAATTTAGCTTGCTACCTATTCCTCTCAAACAAGATATTAAAATCCAGCCATTGAGTTGACCCAGCATTGCTAATTAATCCTTCTGACATTTAAGTGTATTAAAATGTTAGTGATGAAAGCCTTTACTTAAAATTTTTTGTTAATTCTAATATTCAATTATAATTTTCATCTTAGTGAGAGTGTGTGCTTATAACCCTGAAAAGCCAAAGTTGTGACTGTTCTAGTGCTGGTTTTCCCAGGCCTTATTGTTAATTAAAAGGTTACAAAAAAAAAACAAAACTATTACTTGGATATTTGCAATCAGGCTTTCAAAGCCAGAAATATCAGTATCAATATCCAGTTATTGAGAACATTTTGGAACAAAATTTAATAAACAAAACAGTCAGAATGGGGGAAATTTTTCTTTATTATTTCAAATGAAAATCAGCTCATTATATCCTACTGAAAAGTTAGAGCTGCCCATGCCTTCCATGCCTCTGTCCAATGTCTCTCCTAAAGCAGATGGAACCTAGCCAGGCTTGTCCATTTCAGCAGTGCTTACAGGCAGAACCATCAACCATCCACTGGAGATTTTTGCAGAAGCTAACATTGAGATGTACTCTGCCAACACACTTAGGGGCTGCACCTCATCCTCACCTCTGGGGAGGGCAGGCAGGTCTTTAATAAATGCTGTATTGGGTGTGTATAAACCATGGTGGTTTGCTGTTGAAGGCACAGACTCGTAGCCCAGACCTAACGATGTGCATAATACAAACAACAAGAGCAGAGAGCGCAAGTCCCTGAACAAACTCTGTAACCGCAGTGATCATAGGAAGACTGACTCAACATGGGCCTGCTGGTCATGACACCGACTCAAGCATGTTTCTCTTCTTCATTAGCTCTCCCAGATGCCAAGACACACCATCTAAACTATGAGCCTAGTGTCCACATATATTCCACAAAACATTTCCCCATACTACCTCTTCTGAACCAAAATTCTGGCAGGGCAAAGATGGCTCACTCAAATTAGAATAATTTCACAAAGGTTTAATGAAGGGACTACCTATAAAACTTTGGGAAGTATGTAGGGAAAGTGAATGCATATCCAATACTCTGGACCTGTTCTCAATCTTCAGACTAAGAGAAGAAAGTACGAATTAAACCAGGAAGGAGAAGTGAAAAGAGAGGCCAATCTCAAGGATAGATTCTGGCTTCCATAAGAGACTAAGCCAGCCCAAGGCAGCTTACAGCATGAAATCCAGGACTCCCTCTCTTTGCCTGCTTGAGGTTTTTTTTGTTTTTGTTTTTGTTTTTGTTTTTTTTAATGCTTCTTGGTCCAAAGGCAAGATCTACTGTTCATAAAAACTTGCACAATCTGGGAAAACTAAATGATGTAACAAGTAAATGAGAAGTATAAGCTATTACTTTAAAAAAAAAAAACTATATCATTCATCTGTACAAATACCTGTACATCCTGTCATTTTGTTCCTACATGAGAGGCACAGAGGAAAGGGCAAGATCCCCTGGGTGGCCTCAGTGAACAGCGTAGTACTGTTTGCAACACGAACAATCTCATTTCCTATCCCCACAAACTACACATTCCACCTTCATTTATGGATTAAGTTTCTACATCTCACACCAATAGTTCCTTAAGTGTTGTATCAGTGCCATTGCTGAGTCAACCTGATCATTTGTTGTTGATCGTACATTGCCTCTCACAGAGAGCAGGGATTTTACAACTGGACATGGGTTGCGATAGCTTGTGTTTAAGTTTCTGATGGTGAGATGCAGTAATAATGGTCTTGATGTGATGGTTAATAGTGTCAGCTTGACAAGGTGTACATCACTGAAGAGAAGCCTCTTTAGTGTGTTTGTTTGGGAAGATCTGAGTTAGATTACTTGAGGTGGTAAGACCCACGCAAAATGTGGGTGATACCAGTGCACGAGTTGGGGGTGCACACTGCACAGAAGAGAGCGCAGAATGAGCACCAGTACTCAATTCTCTCTGTTTACTGACTAGATGCCCTGTGGCTAGCTGCCTCATACTCCAGCCATCATGCCGTCCCACCATGCACTGCACCCACGAACTGTGAGCCAAGCTAAGCCTCCTGTTGTTTTTCTCAGGCATTTATCACTGCAACAAGAACAGTAATTACTGCACATGGGTCCTGGCATTGACATCAGGGGTGAAGAGAGGATGTGCTCAGAGAGTTTGAAACAAGACATGAGACACGGCAGCTGTTGGTCAAAGCTAGGCTGAGGAGTTCAGACATGGATGCAGTCATAGTAAAAGACAAGGAAGTGGGAGTGTCCCCTCTTCTCACCAGGCAGGCAAGCTGCTCCTCCAAACCTCACACTCCATGAAGGCAAAGGGGAAGAGCAGGGACACAGGAGGGGAGGCAGGAGAATGGACAACACTTGAGGGAAAGAACAGAAGTGAAGGAGCAGATACTACTCTAATCTCTGCTGCTGTTGGTTTGTTTCCTCCTCCTCCTCTTCTTCTTATTATTATTTTAAATAAAAATGTCTAAAGTCACATTTAATTTTTTAATTTTTTAATTTTTTTAATATTAGTTATAGTTTATTAGCTTTGCATCCCAGCTGTATCCCACTCCCTCATTCCCTCCCAATCCCACCTTCCCTCTCTGATCTCCTCCCTGCCCCTTTCCAAGTCTACTGATAGGGGAGGACCTCTTCCCCTTTCATCTGATCCTGGTTTATCAGGCATCTTCAGGACTGGCTGTAAAGTCCTCCTCTGTGGCCTAACAGGGTTGTTCCTCCCTTGGGGAGGTCAAAGAGCCGCCATTGAGTTCATGTCAGAAATAGTCCCTGTTCTCCTTACTAGGGTACCCACTTGGATACTGAGCTACCATGGGCCACATCCGAGCAGAGGTTCTAGGTTACATCCATACATGGTCCTTGGTTGGAGAAACAGTCTCATAAAAGACCCCTGTGCCCAAATATATTTGGTCCTTGTGGAGCTCCTGTCCTCTCCAGGTCATATTAACTCCCCCTTCTTTCAAATGATTCCCTGAACTCTGCCAATGGTTTGGTTATGAGTCTTAGTATCTGCTTTGATACACTGCTAGGTAGAGTCTTTCAGGGGCCCTCTGTGGTAGGCTCCTGTCCCGTTACTTGTTTTTTCCTACATCCAATGTCCATCCCATTTGTCTTTCTAAGTGAGGATTGATCCTCTTACCCGGGTCTTCCTTCTTATTTTTCTTCTTTAGGTGTATAGACTTAACTACGTTTATCCTATCTTATAGGTCTGTATAAGCGAATGAGTATATACCATATACCATGTGTGTCTTTCTGCTTCTGGGATACCTCACTCCACATGATCTTTTCTAGGTTCCATTTGCCTGCAAATTTCATGATTTCCTTGTTTTTAATTAATTTTTTTAACAATGCAATTCTTCCCTTTTAAACAAATCATTTCTTTCCAGAAACATAATAAAGTCACATGGAAGAGCACGACATGTAGGAGCATGTTATTATTCCCCACAAAATACATTGCTTTTAGAAAAATCCATCTTGTGAGGTCTAGCACATATGATTGAACAAAGCTTTCTGCTTTCATTTGAGAATAAACACTTATTCTCTCTTCCCTCTCTCTTTCTGTCTACCAATCTCTTTCCTCCTCCTACTGTTCTTCTATTCCTTTTACTTCAAACACAACTCGGAGCTGCTTAATACCAGCTTCATATGAGCTTAACTCACAGGAGGAAAGAGTTCCTTAGAGTCTAGCCCATAAGTGCCACTTGAACAGTGGCCTGCCTGGGCAGCTTGTATATTATTTCTCTTTATTTCAGAGGTAGAAACATAATGAAAATAATTGGATGGATTAGAACTCTAATTTTTACTGCAGAAATACCAACTACCTCCCATAGTGTATGTGATAATAATTTTTGTTTTTTTTTTAGATGAATTGCTTGCTTACTCAATAGTAAACTATGTTTTCAGTTATTTATCACTGGCAAGTTAGACAGGGATTGGTTACTACTTTTCTTTTCTTTTTTTTTTCATGTATTTAATGGTTTATCATATTGAAAAGGAAGAAGTCAAAGTATCACTATTCGCAGATGATGTGATAGTATACATGAGCGACCCCTAAAGTCACATTTTAAAATAAAGGACTTAGAGCAGTAGCAAGTAGCAAAGAGGATGTGTTAGACATCTGCTCTGATAAAGGAGCAAGAACAGTCCATGGCACCATCATCTCCTGGCCCTCCTTTTCACATGATTCCTGCTTCAAAGTAAGGGTTTCAGTTTAAAATATCGAAGTACATTCAGGAGGCAACCTCAGGTTTTTCACATTTTGGGTTTTTTTTTCTTTTTCTTTTATTATTTCAACAAACAACTTGGCCAACACATTTTACATAATTATTTTGTTGTAAGAAGAGCAATGTCCATGACAGTGACAGGTGCTGAACAACAAAACACTTCATGAGATTTAAATGCCACTCAACCCAAAGGTTACAAAATATTTGAGAGGAAGATTCTTGATATTTAACATTAAGTTATAGGCCACCATGGACTTTTGCGCTTAAATATTCCTTTCTAAACACTTTGATTAAAAAAAAAAATCAAAGAACGTACCAAAAGAATGTCAACTGATTGGGAAAAATCCATTTCTTTTCATTTAATTACATTTGAAGAAATACATCACACTTTTAAATATAAATCCACAATATTCTCTAAAATTCAATTCTTTAGATTGAATTTTCTCAAATAAGCTAGCATATCTGAAGCTCTAATAAAGAAATGTAAGAAATACAAAGAGAATAAAACATCTTCGCGTTTAGTCTTACAAATACACAGGACCAACTTTAGAGGCCATGGAGGAAGAGGATCTAGGCAGTCCTGATGAGACTTAATAAGCTATGGGCAGATGGCAAAAGAGGAGAACTCCCCCTTTCAGTGGACTAGGGGAAGGGGATGAGGGGAAAAGAAAGGAAGGGTGGGACTGGGGGAGTTGAGGGAGAGGGCTTTAATCGGGTTATATAATGAATAAATTGTCAAGGAAAAAAACTTCATAATTTGAGTTATTAGATAAAAACGTTGCTGTCTTGTATGAAAGAGGGAAAAGAAAAACAAATATATCATTTACAGCTGTAGATATGGAATATTTTGTAATTTACCTTAATGTTTTAATCCTATGTGGTGCCCTTTCTGCCTTACTTTCAAATGTTTGTCATGAGAAACTGAAGTCTCTGTGCTCATCCAAGGTGACATTATTTGAATGATCACAGGCAACGGAACTTCCTTAAATCTTGCTTGGCGGCTCCTTTAGCAATCATCCCTGCAGCCTGTCTAAACAATTCTCTGAGCACTGACATTTGCAATAATGTATTTACATCACAGAGTTAGGGCCTGTCATTTGATGTTATGAGAGGCTGTATATTGCAGCACCCAGCACACCTCACTTCCTCTTTGGCAAGGGATATAATCCCTTTTTTATCTGTTGTGTTTAATTACCTTGGCAGGCATTAACAGTAGATTACTGAAAATCAATGGAAGTAGAATAGATTCATTTAGGTTCTGTGAGGTTAAGAAGTGTCCCATGCTTTTTATCCTATGAAGTCTGTTTGAGAGCTACATTTATTCTCCCTAAAGACAAAACCTGTATCATGGGACTTTCATCTTTCTATTATTTTTGGCCCCTGTGGTGGTGACTTTTGGTTTCTAACTTGTCACACCTAGGAGGAAGAGACCTCAGCTGAGGAACTGATTCCATCAGATTCATGTGGGAATGTCTGTGGGACCTTTTTTAAAATTTATTTTTAATTTTGTTTTTATGTGTATGGGTGTTTTGCCAACATGCTTGTCTGTGCACCACAAATATGCCTGGTGCCTGCAGAGCCCAGAAGAGAGCAGTGGATCCTGGAACTGGAGCAATAGATGGTCATGAGCTAGTATGTGGGTGCCAGGAACCAAACCAACCCCAGGTCCTGTAGAAGAGCAGCAAGGGCCTTTAACCACCGAGCCATATCCCAGCCTCTATGGAGAATTTTCTTAATTGATATAGGAAGGCCCAGCACACTATGGGCAATTCTATCCCTGAAAATGTGGACCTGGGATGTTTAAGAAAGGGAGCTAACTGTGAGTCTGGGTATAAGCCAGTAAGCAATGCCCCTCTGTAGTTTCAGCTATGACTTCTGCTTTGATTTCTTGTCTTGGCTTCGTCGAAGGTGGACTGTAACCTGTAAGATGGAATAAACCCACTTTGTTCCCCTTTTTGCTTTTGGTTATGGTATTTATGAAATCAACAGAAACCAAACCAAGACAGACTCCTGTTAGAAACTAAATCACAGTACAAAACTGACAATCAATAGCCAACCGTGCACCCCGATGTTAGTGCTGAATTTTGTTACAAAAGGGGAACTTGGGGTTTCTTGAGCTCGAAACATGTTCAGGAAACTTATGTGATCCTTAACTTCAGAACCTGTTGACAGTCACATGCCCCAGATCCCCTAGGATCCTGTGTCAGTTGGGTGTCCTGCCCCTCCCTCAGAGATTGTTACTCTCCTGCATAGCACGGCCCTTGAGTAACCACAGCCGCCTGCATCTGAGCATCCGGCAATATGTGCTCCAGTGTGTGGTCTTCACCCACAACTGAAGACAGACGAGTGAGAAGGTCAGGATAAGAGCCCACTTGCCTGCTCAAGGCTTCATGGAGAGATGGCTCCCGCGTCAGACTGCTCATGTGCTCAGACCTGGCTCCCTTCACCCCACTTCCTTGGTAGCTTCTTCCTCTTCCTAATTCCCTCATGAACATTTTTTACCCAAAAGCACTCACTTATTAGTCACCAACACACCAATTCCCAGGTCCATGGAACCCAAGCAGAGACCTTTCAGAAGCAGACACTAATGGTCTTCCAGTTCTTGTGGAAGATGGATGCTCTCTCGGCCATTTCTAAAAGGCTCTGTCCAAAGTACTTACAAGCACACTTTGGGGAGAAAAAGGGGGAAAATCACTTGTCAGCTCTGTGACTGTGTGTGCAAGGAAGTACCTAAGATCCTCAGAGTCACATCATTTACACAACTCAGAAACCAGCTACTCAGGGAAGGCTGCAGTTGGCAAGGGCTGCCCTTCTTGGCGGGTGTAGGGCAAGGCCCTGCACTGCAATTCCCCTGCTCTAGAAGAACAAAAGGAGTCTGGGGCTAGTGAAAAAGGAGCTCTGACAGGCTGAGCATCAAACTACAAACAGCCCTTTGAAGCCTTGCTGATATAGGTGGTTATGTTTGTGCCACAGCTACTGGACGGAGTCACAGAAAAAGGCCAGATCCCCACTTAACTCTGCTGTCAGTAATGAAAGCTATCAAAACTAAGCTGGAATGGGCTTCACTGTCGCCCTGTAAATCTTTTGTGGACAGCTTAATGAGAGAGGGACATTATCTTTTCTCACACTCCAGTTTTACTCATGTAAGAAATGCGCCCCATATTGGCAATTAACTTGAGAGATTAATTAAAGCGAGCCGCAAATCTCATTCCTTCCATGGTGCCTTCTGATACCATGGGAAGGCACCAGCATGCTGTGGACACTTAGCACATGTTAAATAATAATTACTAAAATAACCCAACTAATCTGGACTCTTTGTTCTTTAGATAACTGGCAGCTAGCTTCCACAATAAATTAACTCCACAGTCTGATACAGCTACTCAATATTTCACATGGTCTGATTTCTAGACTGTGCTGTATGACTCCCAATTCCCCAACAAATACTGCCTATAATTGTTTCTTTTTCCAGAAATGTATTAAATTATATTTAATATACAGTATAGGTTCTACCAAAAAATGAGAAAATAGAAATCAGACAGAACTCAAACTCAGGGCCAGTTTGGGAGATGATATTCCAAGACCCTGGGTGTGTCTTCCGTCATCTTACACCTTGGCTAGCCCAACATGAGAAGGCAAAGACAGTGTGTGTGCAGGTACGGCCTTTGCTTGATCTGTGCCTGGGTTTCTTTCTGATTGATTCCCATACTATTCCCAACTTCTTGTGCACTTTTTGTTTGTCTGCTTGTTTTGTTTTTTGTTGTTGTTGTTGTTTGTTTGTTTTTCTGTGTTCTGGATTTGAAGACTACATCGGATAAACACTTTGAGGCATAAAAAAACATAATACTCTACTTCTCAGCTATACCCCCAGCCACTATTTCTGTGCTTTTTGTTTTCCTGAAATGCTAAAATGTCTTCTACGACATACTTAATATCTAGTCTGAAAAAGTAGGAAGCTTAAAACTTTACAATTGGCTAAACAGTTTCCTAATGCTTGCTTTGGTAAAAGTCAATAAAACATTCTTTTAATTGATTGCTATAGAATCATGAACCTACCTTGGTTATCAAATTAATATAATAGCCACCATGTAGACACTGTCCATGAAGAATGGTATCTATGCATGCCCACTGCTCAAAGGAAGTAAGTCCCAACAACCTCACTACCAAAACTTCTATTGTTTCAGAACAGAGTATATGTCTTACATATTTTATCTAGCCAAGATTAATAATTAATTTTCTTTTTGGTGCTATTAGAAAAACTAGGTACAATTTCTAATAGAACTTCTGATCAGCAAATGACCAAAATCAGGACAGAGAATTAACGTGTCACTAGTCTCTACAAAAGGGAAACGTGACATTTCTGTAGTATCTTCGCAGTCACGTGGCTACTGACACACTGCAGGAAAAGAGAAAAAGAGCTTGACTATTTCCTGTCTAGTTTGGAGAAAATTCTCTAGCAGGATAATGTTTTAGACATAGTCTAAAGTCTTTAATGTGGAAAAGTTACATTAGCAAGTCTTTCATATAGCAAGAGGCTTCAACAACCAAGGTGGCATCTTGACACTGAAAAGAGATGGTAAGTAACATCAGGCACCAAAGTCTCAAAAATAATAACATCACCAGAGACATGAAAACTCCTGGCATGGCTTCAGCTACTACAAAAAGTGTCTTCAATGCTAATATACTTGACAAAGCATTCCTATACTTGATAATAAGTAGATGATAAACAGATATTTGTATTTGTTGGGATTGCAATGATCTTAAACCTGTAACAAAGCAAAATATTTAATCTACCTGACCTAATGTTAGTCTGGCTATTTTTCACTCTGGCTATTATTTGGAAACCACTAATGATTATAATGGTGAATAATAGTAAGTTCATGCAAAATGTTTCACCTGCACTCAGCCATTCCTTTAATCACACAAGCCTACGTGATAGATATTATGCCCATGCCTGATTCCCACATGAAGATGCTGGTGTTCTCTGGGGTTGAGTGGCATGCAGAGTCACAGGTAATCTGACCCAACAATTATGGGATGTAGAAATCCTGATATTCTGTCCAGGCTACTGGTCCAGGCCAATGCCAACTGTGTAAATGCCAATATATAACTTACCTTAGTTATTATACTCAGCTGTCCTTATTTCTGTCAGCACTGATATTGTTGATGCTATAAAAAGCATGTCTCACATCCTTTCTGATACTTTTTCTTGCTTTTCTCTTTCTGCCTCCTTCCTTCCTTCCTTCCTTCCTTCCTTCCTTCCTTCCTTCCTTCCTTCCTTCCTTC